>NC_053022.1:381383607-381472304 GCF_003073215.2 Triticum urartu | reverse complement strand
TGAGGATACCCTGAACAAACCCCTCAAAGGATTGTTTTCCAAAGTAACAAGTGACAATAAATTTCAGCACACTATATAAATGTTTCCTTACCAAATTCCACTTACTGAAGGCACTTCACTCCCCGGCAACGGCGCCAGAAAACAGCCTTGATGACCCAGAAGTATAGGAGATCAATTGTAGCTCTTTTCGATAAGTAAGAGTGTCGAACCTAACGAGGAGCAGAAGGAAATGACAAGTGGTTTTCAGGAAGGTAATGTCTGCAAGTGGTGAAATTATAAGTAGCAGAGTGGTTTGATAGCAAAGTAATTTGTAACGAGCAAGTAACGATAGTAGTAAAAAAAGTGCAGCAAGGTAGCCCAATCCTTTTTAGGCAAAGGACAGGCCAAAACGGTCTCTTATCATAAGCAAAGCATTCTTGAGGGTACATGGGATTTTCATCTAGTCACTTTCACCATGTTGGTTTAATTCGTGTTTGGTACTTTGATAATTTGATATGTGGGTGGACCGGTGCTTAGGTGCTGTTATTACTTGAACAAACCTCCTACTTATGATTACCCTCCCGCAAGCATCCGCAACTACGAGAAAAGTATTAAGAATAAATTCTAACCATAGCATTAAACTTTTGGATCCAATCGGTCACTTATGGAATAACGCATAAACTGGGGTTTAAGCTTCTGTCACTCTCGCAACCCATAATCTAATTGCTACTCCACAATGTGTTCCCTTAGGCCCAAATATGGTTAAGTGTCATGTAGTCGGCGTTCACATGACACCACTAAGGGAGTCACAACATACATGCTATCAAAATATCGAACATATATCAAGTTCACATCATTACTTGCAACATATGATTTCTCCCGTGACCTCAAGAACAAAAGTAACTACTCACAAATGATAATCATGCTCAAGATCAGAGGGGTATTAAAGAGCATATTGGATCTGAACATATAATCTTCCACCAAATAATCCATATAGTAATCAACTACAAGATGTAATCAACACTACTAGTCACCCACAAGCATCAATCTATAGTTCTGGTAACAAGATTGAACACAAGAGATGAACTAGGGTTTGAGATGAGATGGTGTTGTTGAAGATGTTGATGGAGATTTCCCTCCCCAATATGGGAGAGTTGTTGGTGATGATGATGACGATGATTTCCCCCTCCCGGAGGGAAGTTCCCTTGGCGGAATCGCTCCGTCGAAGGGCAAAACTGCTCCTGCCCAAGTGAAAGATCGTGGATGTCGCCTAGAGGGGGGGGGTGAATAGGCGCTTTAAAATAATCACAATTTAGGCTTGAAAAAATGCGGAATAAACCTAGCGGTTAATTTGTCAAGCACAAAACCTAAAACAACTAGGCTCACCTACGTGCACCAACAACTTATGCTAAGTAAGGTAAGCAACTATGTGATAATAAGATATATGACAAAGAACAATATGGCTATCACAATGTAAAGTGCATAAGTAAAGGGCTCGGGTAAGAGATAATCAAGGCACGCGGAGACGATGATGTATCCCGAAGTTCACACCCTTGCGGATGCTAATCTCCGTTTCGAGCGGTGTGGAGGCACATTGCTCCCCAAGAAGCCACTAGGGCCACTATAATCTCCTCACGCCCTCGCACAATGCAAGATTCATGATTCCATTAAGGGACCCTTGAGGGTGGTCACCGAACCCGTACAAATGGCAACCCTTTGGGGCGGTCACTGAACCCGTACACTTTGGCAACCCTTGGGGGCGGTCACCGGTACCCGTCAAATTGCTCGGGGCGATCTCCACAACCTAATTGGAGACCCCGACGCTTGCCCGGAGCTTTACACCACAATGATTGAGCTACGAACACCACCAACCGTCTAGGGCGCCCAAGCACCCAAGAGGAACAAGCTCTAGGGCACCTTGCACCCAAGAGGAACAAGCAATAGGGGCTCCCGAATCCAACTGTTATGTGCTCAGGTCGTGTACAATAGGTACTGCCGCTTGGAGGAGCGGCACCATCGCTTAGCACGGTCAAAACAGCCCAACGAGAGAGAAAACACGAGATGTAGTTCTGCCAGAGAGGTAGTACCGCTCTGGGGAGAGGTAGTACCGCTTACCTCTAATAATAGGTACACCGCTCGGGTGGAGAGGTAGTACCGCTTACCGCTTATAAGAGGTACTATCGCTCGGGTGGAGAGGTAGTACCGCTTATCGCTTATAAGAGGTACTACCGCTCTACTACTGCGAAACCCGACACGAAAAAACGTATCCCCAGAAGCAACGGTACTACCCGCGGCACGGGGCCGTGGTACTGCCGCTTACAAGCGGTACTACCGCTCTAGAGAGCAGTACTACGGCTTGAGGCTTTCAGGAACACAATAGAGAAAACAGAGGAGTTAAATCTCCAAAAGAGAAGAACTTGCAAAACCTCCAACATCGAAAACATCATAGAAGATGCATATGAACTCCGTTTTTGAAGAACTCGAGCTTGTCATCAAGATGACCATAAGCTCCAAAACTCACAAGGAGAAGAACTAAACAAGAACCAATAAAGATGATGCAAGGATGCAATGGTTTGAGCTCTCTGTGAACAATACGATCAAGCTACTCAACGAGAGACCCCCTTGATAGTACGACAATCGATCCTATAACTCGGTCTCCCAACTACCACCATGAGACCGGCAAAATAGAAAACCTATCAAGGGCAAACATTTTCCTTGCACGTAGTCCACTTGAGCTAGATGATGACAATCATGACTCCCTCAAGTTGGACCACCTTTCTTGATTGCGATGGCTCGATGAAGACTAGTTGAGTGCTCCCCCATAAACCACTATGGGCGAGCCACTCTTCCGCACATCTTCACACGTCCATTGTCACCACAATGGACGGCAAGCTTCAAGAACTTGACATCTTCGTGATGCTCCACTTGAACTTGCACACGGCAATCTTGAAGACGATCACCACTTGATGTCGTCCTCTCCATGGGTTGTATGATATCTTCCTCTTGATGCAAGCCCATGGACACATACCTAACCCCACATAGAACTCTCACATAGACCATGGGTTAGTACACAAAGTCTAATGGCCAATGTTTACCATACCATGGGATCACTTGATCCCTCTCGGTATTGTATGATATCTTCCTCTTGACGCAAGCCCATGGACACATACCTAACCCCACATAGAACTCTCACATAGACCATGGGTTAGTACACAAAGTGTAATGGATAATGTTTACCATACCATGGGATCACTTGATCCCTCTCGGTACCTCTTCTACGCTTTGTGAGTTGATCAACTTGAATCACTCTTTGTACATAGTCTTAATAAACCTTGAATCTTTCCAACTTTCTCCATTAAGATGATGTCTTGAAGGTAAGCATGAATATTCACACAATCTTATTCTTCAAGACATGCTTGCAATAAGCTCAACACTCACATGACCAATCTTTGGATAATTCCTTAATAGCACCATGGTCAACTCATAAACTCCTTGAAACCAACAAATGGACTTCAAGAAAAACCTATGGAAAAATCCTTCAAATATAACTCAAGGCAGTCATTAGTCCATAGAGATTGTCATCAATTACCAAAAGCAAACATGGGGGCACCGCATGTTCTTTCAATCTCCCCCATTTTGGTAATTGATGACAATCACTTTCAAGAGAGTTTATATAAGGAATTATGCATCGCAATGCAATGCAACAACCAATAATGCATGCATATGAGATGCAAATGCTAAGGAGATAAAAACCAAAGCAACAAAAAATAACTCTCTTAACTTCTCCACAAAACTCTCTTCTAAAACTTCTCCCCCATTGGCATCGATTGCCAAAATGGGCGAAAAGCTTAGAAGGACAATATAAATTGTGGTCCTCCATAAATTGTGTATTCCTCAACAAGAGAGTGGAATCCAATATGCATATACAAAGGTAAATACTTGGAGGAACACAAACTATATTGAGGCACAAAGATTACTAAAGAATTATATGCCACAAAGACATAACAAAGAGAGACAAGCAATCAAGCAATCAAAAGATACCAATTGAAGCAACCAATCAAAGGATATCAATTGAACCAACTAGACCAAAGATCCTATGAGCCACATGAATAAAGGATATTATGATATGAGCAAAGGAGTGTTCTAAAGAAACTAGAGAAGCTCCCCATGATTTGTGCACAAATAGGAATTGTTGTATTTGGATACAAAGTGCGCAAAATAGGATCATAGCTCCCACAAAATCAGTAAAGACTCACAACAAGTGCAAGTGAGCATAAAGGAAACAAAGCCTAGAACTTGCAACAAACACATGGTTGAGCAACATGTAAACGAGGCAACTTAAGAAAAGGCTCAACCAAAAAGATGTGTGTGAGTCATGGCAAAGCACTTGAGAAGACTAATATAAGGATGAGCATTAAGCATCAACATAGTCTTTGATAAATGAGATACACGGTGCATGACATGTCCTCCCCACACACACCCAACAAGCAAATGGGTTCACAAGCTCACTAAAATGTGAATTAACAACAAGGCTTGCGACAACCCATGGTGAAGATAGAGGATGAAAGCCTCATCAAGACGAGGGATACCAATTAAGATGGCAAAAGCCTCGTAAAGACAAGCATGAGGAAAATAATCTTCACCACTCAAGAGTGCATCAAGATGCAACAAGATAAGACAAGCACTTAAGGAAAAAGCTTTCATGGAGCCACCAAGGAAATAACACAAGAAAGAAAGCGTGGACGTGAAAGAAAGGGATATCAACTAGAGATGTAATTTCTCTCAAGTGTATAAGGTTCTAGGTGGATGAAAATCAAGATGATATCAATCCACAAAGAAGGATGTACACACGAAATAGCTACAACATGAAGGAACATGATATCCAAAAGGAAGAATAAATATACCAATAAGATATTCGCTTGAAAGCATAGCACATGGCTAGATATGGTCTTATTGTATATAAATGAACTCCTACCACACAACCATCAAAGACATCACAACTAGCAACATGATATCATCGTTGAGATGCTTTGAGAAAGAAAACAAGTATCACAAGATATGAAGTGAAAATCATGCCAAGATGCAACCTACACAAGGTTGAATGCAAGAGGGAAAAGCATGAATAGATACTAGTTACCTAGATAGCACTGGAAGGATGTAGTAGATACCAATTAAATGTAGATAGAAGTTCACTGATCATCCTAACTTGACTCCAATAAGCACATGGTGACACCACCTTCCTTATGAGTGAGCCGAGCATCCAATGCATATTCAATTGTTCCTAGAACAATCATCACAAACAAAATGGTACCCAAACTCATCGGGACCAAAGAGATAGAGCAACTCCAATGGGGCGACCCATTTTGTCTGCCCGCGTCCGTTTGGGTCGACGCGGAAAAAAGTGGCGGCCCAACACGCTGACCCAAATGGACGCGTGTCCGTTTTTCGTCCGCGGGCGACCCATTCCAGGCCCAATTTTGAGCCGGATTTGCGTCGGCGCGGACACGAGACGGATGCGCGCGCACCTACTCCTCTCCCCGGGCCCGCCGGTCGGTGGCAGCCACCACCATTTCCCCCCATTTTCCCCAAAAACGCTACCGCCCGCCCGCGCGCGCCCCCTCCCCCCAACCAGCCATGGAGGATGGAGGACGCCATCGACCTCGACCTCGACGCCGCTGCCGGCCTCGCCTCCCTCACCTCGTCCAGCGTCGCCGCCCCCTCCAGGAAAGGCAAGACTCGTGCCCCGCGCAAGACCGCCGCCGCGACCAAGCCGAAGAAGGCGCTGACGACCGAACAGCGGGCAAGGGAGTCGGCGGACGCTAGGGATGAGGCCACCGCGGAGGCCGCCGCCACCGCGCAGCAGGAGTTCACCAACGCCCGCGTCGTCGTGACAACGAGGGAGGCGCTCTACATGCTAGGGGTAAACCCTATCCAGCACAGCGTCCTCCAAGCCGATGTCGCCGCGGCCAGCACCGGCTCGTCGGCGTTTCCTCGGATGGTGATGCCCGACTCACCTTGCGCGTCGGCTTGCAACCCGGTCCCCAGCTTCCACGTCTACCCGCAGGCCTCCCGCCTCTCCGGGGAGTGCTCACCCGACGTGAGCGTGGTCGCGCCTTCCACGCCCGTGCCCGCGCCCATCGACCTCAACACCACCCCGGTGGTCGGTAGCTCCTCTTCCGGCAGCACGAGGAAACGCGCATGACAGACGCCGGCCGGCGGGCTCCCGGACGCTCGTAACCTGTTCGAGGAAATGTCGCACGCCATCGACGAGGACTACATGCAAAAACTCATCTTCGAGGGTGGTGCACCGGGCGCTGGCTACGATCCCGAGGAGACACAAAGCCAGGACGGCCGCGGGGCGTTCACGCCGGCTGCTGGCTATGATCCCGATCAGGCGGCCTTCATGCGTGATTAGGTCGGCATCGACTTGGATGGCTTCCCCCTCGACCACGAGTTCCCGGACGACTATGGGCTAGAGGAAGAGGACGAGTGCGACATCCAAGTGGATCCTTTGTTCGAGTACGAGCTCGTCAACCAAGCCGCCGGTCCTAAGCCGAAGCACAAGAGCAAGCGCACGAAGAGGTGAATAGGTGCTTTAAAATAATTACAGTTTAGGCTTGAACAAAAGCGGAATAAACCTAGCGGTTAATTTGTCAAGCACGAAACCTAAAACAACTAGGCTCACCTATGTGCACCAACAACTTATGCTAAGCAAGATAAGCAACTATGTGATAACAAGATATATGACAAAGAACAATATGGCTATCACAAAGTAAAGTGCATAAGTAAAGGGCTCGGGTAAGAGATAACCGAGGCACACGGAGACGACGATGTATCCCGAAGTTCACACCCTTGCGGATGCTAATCTTCGTTTGGAGCGATGTGGAGGCACAATGCTCCCCAAGAAGCCACTAGGGCCACCGTAATCTCCTCACGCCCTCGCACAGTGCAAGACGCCGTGATTCCACTAAGGGACCCTTGAGGGCGGTCACCGAACCTGTACAAATGGCAACCCTTGGGGGCAGTCACCGAACCTGTACACTTTGGCAACCCTTGGTGGCAGTCATCGGTACCCGTCAAATTGCTCGGGGCGATCTCCACAACCTAATTGGAGACCCCGACGCTTGCCCGGAGCTTTACACCATAATGATTGAGCTCCGAACACCACCAACCGTCTAGGGAGCCCAAGCACCCAAGAGGAACAAGCTCTAGGGCACCTTGCACCCAAGAGGAACAAGCTCAAGGGCACCAAGCACCCAAGAGTAATAAGCTTCTCAACTTGTAACTTCCACGTACCACCTTGGAGAACTCAAACCGATGCACCAAATGCAATGGCAAGGGAACACCGAGTGCCCAAGTCCCCCACTCTCAAATCCCACCACAGCAACGAAAGCTATGGAGGAAAATGAGAGGAAGAAGAAGAAGGAGAACACCAAGAACTCCAAGATCTAGATCGAGGGGGTTCCCCTCACATAGAGGAGAAATTGATTGGTGGAAATGTGGATCCAGATCTCCTCTCTCTTTTCCCTCAAGAACCAGCAAGAATCCATGGAGGAATTGAGAGTTAGCAACCTCGAAGAAGGTCAACAATGGGGGAAGAACACGAGCTCAAAGGATAAGGTTGAATGGGGAAGAAGACCCCCTTTTATAGGGGCTCCCGAATCCAACCGTTATGTGCTCAGGTCGTGCACAAGCGGTACTACCGCTTGGAGGAGCGGTACTACCACTTAGCACGGTCAAAACAACCCAACGAGAGAGAAAACACAAGATGTAGTTCTGCCAGAGAGGTAGTACCACTCTGGGGAGAGGTAGTACCGCTCTGGGGAGAGGCAGTACCGCTTACCTCTTATAATAGGTACCACCGCTCGGGTGGAGAGGTAGTACCGCTTACCACTTATAAGAGGTACTACCGCTCTACTACCGCGAAACCCGACATGAAAAAAATGTATCCCCGGAAGCAGCGGTACTACGCACGGCACAGGGCCGTGGTACTGCCGCTTACAAGTGGTACTACCACTCTAGAGAGAAGTACTACTGCTTGAGGCTTTCAGGAACACAATAGAGAAAACAGAGGAGTTAAATCTCCAAAAGAGAAGAAGTGGCAAAACCTCCAACATCGAAAACATCATAGAAGATACATATGAACTCCGTTTTTGAAGAACTCGAGCTTGTCATCAAGATGACCATAAGATCAAAAACTCACAAGGAGAAGAACCAAACAAGAACCAATAAAGATGATGCAAGGATGCAATGGTTTGAGCTCTCTATGAACGATACGATCAAGCTACTCATCAAGAGCCCCCCTTGATAGAACGCCAATCGATCCTATAACTCGGTCTCCCAACTACCACCATGAGACCGGTAAAATTTAAAACCTATCAAGGGCAGACCTTTTCCTTGCACATAGTTCAGTTGAGCCAGATGATGACGATCTTGACTTCCTCAAGTTGGACCACCTTTCTTGATTGTGATGGCTCGATGATGACTAGTTGAGTGCTCCCCCATAAACCACTATGGGTGAGCCACTCTCCCGCACATCTTCACAAGTCCATTGTCACCACTATGGACAGCAAGCTTCAAGCACTTGATCTCTTCGTGATGCTCCACTTGAACTTTCACATGGCAATCTTGAAGATGATCACCACTTGATGTCGTCCTCTCCATGGGTTGTATGATATCTTCCTCTTGACGCAAGCCCATGGACACATACCTAACCCCACATAGAACTCTCACATAGACCATGGGTTAGTACACAAAGTGTAATGGACAATGTTTACCAATTACCATACCATGGGATCACTTGATCCCTCTCGGTACATCTTCTACGCTTTGTGAGTTGATCAACTTGAATCACTCTTTGTACATAGTCTTGATCAACCTTGAATCTTTCCAACTTTCTCCATTAAGATGATGTCTTGAAGGTAAACATGAATGTTCACACAATCTTCTTCTTCAAGACAGGCTTGCAATAAGCTCAACACTCACATGACCAATCTTTGGATAATTCCTTAATAGCACCATGGTCAACTCATAAACTCCTTGAAACCAACAAATGGACTTTAAGAAAAACCTATGGACAAATCCTTCAAATATAACTCAAGGCAGTCATTAGTCTATAGAGATTGTCATCAATTACCAAAACCAAACATGGGGCACCGCATGTTCTTTCACCAAGTTCCGCCTCCAGATGGCGGCGCTCCGTCCCGAAAGTCCTATCCTTATTTTTTTCTAGGTCCAAATGACTTATATACCAGAAGATGGGCACCGGAGGTGGGCTTGGGTGAGTACAACCCACCAGGGTGCGCCTGGGCTCCCTGGCGCGCCCAGGTGGGTTGTGCCCACCTGGTGGGCCTCGTCTGGTAGTTATTTGCTCCAATATTCATCATATATTTGATAAAAAATGTCCGGGTCCAGATTTCCAACTGTCGGAATTCTCCCTCTTTGTGTATACCTTGCATATTATGAGAGAAAAGGCATTAGAATTACTCCAAAAAGCATTATTATGGATAAAAACATCATAAATAACAGTAGGAAAACATGATGCAAAATGGACGTATCATATGCTTGTTGGCTTGCTAATTACATTATTGCCTAGCATACTTTGCCTTGACTTGCCTGCCATATAAGTTATTCTCACCTAGTTGCATATCCTAGAGAACTTACTTTATTTGCATTGCTTTAAAATAAGAAGTTAAGCTTCAAACAATTAGTCTCATATCAACTCTCCCCTAGTCGACCACTTGATCCTATCAACATATGAATAAGCAAGTCATGGACATGTTTAACGTTTCCGCTAGAGTGCATGTGGGGAACAACGAAAACTTCTTTTCTATACCAATTATTGGCTAAATGGTTCTTCTGGTGATGCCTTTTCCCCAAACAATGTCCCGAAAATTCGGTAGTGTGCTAGGGATAAGTGTACAGTTGGTTTAAGGATGTCAAAGACCCTCTATTCATCAGAGCTTTTCCCTAATTTATTGTGTTCTTAGAAAGACTCTGAGGTTCGCTTCTCAACCCGATGTAGGCGATTTGTGGTTGTGGTCATGGAACACTAATGGGATCTTTTCAACCAAGTCTACATACATGGAACACTTCGTGGCGGCGACACGAAGCAACTTCGATGAAATATTTCGCCGGCCACGCCTCCGCTCGATGGTCAACTATGGACATGGTGGTTTTCGGCAAAGTGTTCCATGCATGGAGCAAACATGAAAAGTTTGATTGTCTTTTCACCTTCGCTATTTGGGGAATATAGTGCGAGGGGAACAACTGAGTGTTTAAAGGTAGGAATTTATCATTTAATCTTAGTTTTAGAGGGAAAATGCAGGAATTTTAATATTTACTTGGACCTCCTTTTCAAATTACTGCCCATGAAGAACAAGACCGAGATCCTTAGTGGCATAATAACATGTTAAAGTTGCCAGTGCTTTCTCGGCTAAGAACGACTGATTATTTACTACAGATGGCGACACACGATTACGAGAGAAAAGCTTCATACATGCACATGGTTCTGGAACCAGTGACACACTCAATTAGCTTTGTTCATTGTGTGCGTAGCCTTAATAGAGCCATGCTTATGTATGTCCACTAAAAAGAGTGTACTACATTTTCGCAAAAAAGAAGAACATGATTCATGTTCTGCTAGAGATGAGTTTCAGAGAGATCCTTTGACACACATACACATGTTCTAAGTTCCAACTTACACATGGTTGTACTTAATCGTACAAATCGTCGTGCTAGCTAGATAATAGGCTTAGTCTCCAACATGTCACCTATTATTAATGGCCTTGGCAAAAGGTCCCAATAGCGGGGTAGTTAGTGTTGTGCACCTACTTACTATAGTCAATATGGTGAGGTGAGTGTACGCTGACGGGTGGAGGCGTGGGGTGAAGAGATGGTATGGGCGGCTCAAGCCCCATATAATTCCTTCTTGCTATACATTCTGAGATCAGACTAAACCATGTTATATGGACCTTTTTTCCCTTTCCACAAGATCGATAGTTTATCTTCTCTCAAATCCTTGATGCACTAAATCTAGTGCACGCTACTCCATCATTGCAATCGGGTAGGATTAGGATGATTTGGGAATTCATTTTGGTTATCCCTGTATCTGATGGAGTAAGGAAGCCTAATGATCACTCTAGTGATGGGGAAGGACCTGTTGCGACACTCAGAGATCACCTGAACCCTTTTCCCTAATGTACCGGCAAGTCACGGTAGTCAACAAAATGGTAACATTGTTTCACAACAACTAGATCTCAGGCAAGTAACCATGACACATATGGCAAATTATCCATGACATGAAGTGGTTGTAAGCATAGATGTACTGCTAGTGTGGTATAGTCACAAATTTAAGCCATTCATGATATATTTGATGGTTTGGAGATGTTTATCATGGTTACCAACTTTTCCTCCCGATTTGTTTCTCCAAACTAGACCAAATAGTAGGATTTGAAGGAAATATGCCCTAGAGGCAATAATAAAGTTATTATTTATATTTCCTTATATCATGATAAATGTTTATTATTCATGCTAGAATTGTATTAACCGGAAACATAGTACATGTGTGAATACATAGACAAACAGAGTGTCACTAGTTTGCCTCTACTTGACTAGTTCGTTGAATCAATGATGGTTATGTTTCCTAACCATAGACATGAGTTGTCATTTGATTAATGGGATCAAATCATTAGAGAATGATGTGATTGACTTGAACCATCCGTTAGCTTAGCACGATGATCGTTTAGTTTGTTGCTATTGCTTTCTCCATAAATTATACATGTTCCTATGACTATGAGATCATGCAACTCCTGAATACCGGAGGAACACTTTGTGTGCTACCAAATGTCACAACGTAACTGAGTGATTAAAAAGGTGCTCTACAGGTGTCTCCAATGATATTTGTTGAGTTGGCATAGATCGAGATTAGGATTTGTCACTCCGATTGTCGGAGAGGTATCTCTGGGCCCTCTCGGTAATGCACATCACTATAAGCCTTGAAAGCAATGTGACTAATGAGTTAGTTGCGGGATGATGCATTATGGAACGAGTAAAGAGACTTGCCAGTGACGAGATTGAACTAGGTATGAGGATACCGATGATCGAATGTCGGGCAAGTAACATACCGATGACAAAGGGAACAACGTATGTTGTTATGCGGTTTGACCAATAAAGATATTTGTAGAATATGTAGGAGCTAATATCAACATCCAGGTTCCGCTATTGGTTATTGACCGGAGACATGTCTCGGTCATGTCTACATAGTTCTCGAACCCGTAGGGTCCGGACGCTTAATGTTCGGTGACGATCTGTATTATGAGTTTATGTGTTTTGATGTACCGAAGGTAGTTCGGAGTCCCAGATGTGATCACCTACATAACGAGGAGTCTCGGAATAGTCGAGACATAAAGATTGATATATTGGATGGCTATATTCGGACACCGGAAGTGTTTCGGGTGATTTCGGAGAAAACCGGAGTACCGGAAACCCCCTCCCCCCGAGAGAACTAATGGGCCACATGGGCCTTAGTGGAGAGAGAGAGAGGGCCGGCCAGGGCAGGCCGCGCGCCCCCTCCCCCTCTGGTCCGAATTGGACTAGGGAAGGGGGGCAGCGCCCCCCTTTCCGTCTCTCTCTCCTCCTTCCTTTCCCCCTCCTAGTAGGAGAAGGAAAGGGGACCTACTCCTACTAGGAGGAGGACTCCTCCTCTCCTGGCGCGCCCTAAGGGCCGGCCGGCGTCCCCCCTTGATCCTTTATATATGGGGACAGGGGGCACCCTAGAACACACAAGTTGATTGTTTCCAGCCGTGTGCGGTGCCCCCCTCCACCATAAGCCACCTCGATCATATCGTAGCGGTGCTTAGGCGAAGCCCTGTTCCGGTAGCATCATCATCACCATCATCACGCCGCCGTGTTGACAAAGCTCTCCCTCGACACTCTGCTGGATCGTGAGTTCGTGGGGTGTTATCGAGCTCAACGTGTGCAGGTCACGGAGGTGCCGTACTTTCGGTGCTAGGATCGGTCGATGGTGAAGACGTACGACTACATCAACCGCGTTGTCATAATGCTTCTGCTTACAGTCTACGAGGGTATGTGGACATCACTCTTCCCTCTTGTTGCTATGCACCACCATGATCTTGTGTGTACGTAGGAATTTTTTGAAATTACCGCATTCTCCAACAGTGGCATCAGAGCCAGGTCTATGCGTAGATGTTATATGCACGAGTAGAACACAAAGGAGTTGTGGGCGTGGGTATACACATATTGCTTTCCGTCACTAGTTGATTATTGATTTGGTGGTATTGTTGGATGAAGCGGCCCAGACCGACATTACGCGTACGGTTACGCGAGACTAGTTCTAGCAACGTGCTTCACACATAGGTGGCTGGTGGGTGTCAGTTTCTCCAACTTTAGTTGAATCAGATTCAATGAACAGGGTTCTTTCTGAAGATCAAAAAGCAATCACTATACCGCATTGTGGTTTTTGATGCGTAGGTAAGAACGGTTCTTGCTCAGCCCATAGCAGCCACGTAAAACTTGCAACAACAAAGTAGAGGATGTCTAACTTGTCTTTGCAGGGCATGTTGTGATGTGATATGGTCAAGACGTGATGAGATATAAATTGTTGTATGAGATGATCATGCTTTGTTTTAAAGTTATCGGCAACTAGAAGAAGCCTTATGGTTGTCTCTTTATTGCATAAGATGCAAGCGCCATACAATTGCTTTACTTTATCGCTATGCGATAGCAATAGTTGCAAAAGCAATAGTTGGCGAGACGACCATGTGAGGACACGTTGATAGAGATCAAGAAGATGGAGATCATGGTGTCATGCCGGTGACGATGGAGATCATGATGATACTTTGGAGATGGAAATCAAAGGCACAAGATGATGATGGCCATATCATGTCACATATTTTGATTGCATATGATGTTTATCCTTTATGCATCTTATTTTGCTTAGTTCGGCGGTAGCATTATAAGATGATCTCTCACTAAATTTCAAGGTATACGTGTTCTCCCTGAGTATGCACCATTGTGACGATTCTTCGTATTGAGACAGCACGTGATGATCGGGTGTGATAAGCTCTACGTTCACATACAACGGGTGCAAGCTAGTTTTGCACACGCAGAATACTCGGGTTAAACTTGACAAGCCTAGCATATGCAGATATGGCCTCGGAACACTGAGACCGAAAGGTCGAGCATGAATCATATAGTAGATATGATCAACATAGTGATGTTCACCATTGAAAATTACTCCATCTCACGTGATGATCGAACATGGTTTAGTTGATATGGATCACGTGATCACTTAGATGATTAGAGGGATGTCTATCTAAGTGGGAGTTCTTAAGTAATATGATTAATTGAACTTAAATTTATCATGAACTTAGTCCTGATAGTATTTGCATATCTATGTTGTAAATCAATTGCTCGCGTATAGCTTCCCCATTTTATTTATGATATGTTCCTAGAGAAAACTATGTTGAAATATGATAGTAGAAATGATGCGGATTGGATCTGTGATCTGATGATTATCCTCGTTGCTGCATAGAAGAATTATGTCCTTGATGCACCGCTAGGTGACATAACTATTGCAAGAGCAAATGCAGACATCATGAATGTTTGACAAAGCTCGGTATGATGACTAATTAATAGTTTAGTGCACCATGCTTTACGGCTTAGAACCGAGACTTCAAAAATGATTTTGAACGCCACAGAGCATATAAGATGTTCCAAGAGTTGAAATTGGTATTTCATACTCATGCCCGTGTCGAGAGGTAGGAGACCTCTGACAGTTCTTTGCCTACAAGATGGAGGAGAATAGCTCAACCAGTGAGCATGTGCTCAGATTGTCTGGGTACTACAATTGCTTGAATCAAGTGGGAGTTAATCTTCCAGATAAGATAGTAATTGACAAAGGTCTCTAGTCACTATCATCAAGTTACTAGAACTTAGTGATAAACTATACGAAAGTAATTCCCAAGCTCTTCGTGATGCTGAAATCAGCGAAGGTAGAAATCAAGAAATAGCATCAAGTGTTGATGGTTAACAAGACCACTAGTTTCAAGAAAAAGGGCAAAGGGAAAGAAAGAGGAACTTCAAAGAAGAATAGCAAGCAAGTTGCTGCTCCCATGAAGAAGCCAAAAGCTAGACCCAAGCCTGGAACTGAGTGCTTCTACTACAAAGGAAATGGTCACTGGAAGTGGAACTGCCCTAGATACTTGGCGGATAAGAAGGATGGCAAAGTGAACAAAAGTATATTTGATATACATGTTATTGATGTGTAATTTACTAGTGTTTATAGCAACCCCTCAGTATTTGATACTGGTTCAGTTGCTAAGAGTAGTAACTCGAAACGGGAGTTGCAAAATAAACAGAGACTAGTTAAGGGCGAGGTGATGATGAGAGTTGGAAGTGATTCCAAGGTTGATAAGATCACCATCGCACACTCCCTTTACCTTCGGGATTAGTGTTGAACCTAAAATAAATGTTATTTGGTGTTTGTGTTGAGCATAAATATGATTGGATCATGTTTATTGCAATACGGTTATTCATTTAAGTCAAAGAATAATTGTTGTTCTATTTACATGAATAAAACCTTCTATGGTCATATACTTAATATAAATGGTTTATTGAATCTCGATCGTAGTAATACACATATTCATAAATTGAAACCAAAAGATGCAAAGTTAATAATATTGCAGGTCATATTGGTGTAAAGCGCATGAAGAAACTCCATGCAGATGGACTTTTGGAATCACTTGATGCTTGCGAACCATGCCTCATGGGCAAGATGACTAAGACTCCGTTCTCCGGAACAATAGAGCGATCAACTGACTTATTGGAAATAATATATACTGATGTATGCAATCTGATAAGTGTTGAGGCTCGCGGCGGGTATCGTTATTTTCTGACCTTCACAGATGATTTGAGAAGATATGGGTATATCTACTTAATGAAACACAAGTTTGAAACATTTGAAAAGTTCAAATAATTTCAAAGTGAAGTGGAAAATCATCATAACAAGAAAATAAAGTTTCTATGATCTAATCACGGAGGCACATATTTGAGTTACGAGTTTGGTCTTCATTTGAAACAATGTGGAATAGTTTCACAACTCACGCCACCTGGAACACCATAGCATGTGTCCGAACGTTGTAATCGTACTTTATTGGATATGGTGCGATCTATGATGTCTCTTACCGATTTAACACTATCGTTTTGGGTTTATGCATTAGAGACAACTGCATTCACGTTAAATAGGGAACCATCTAAATCCGTTGAGATGACACGTATGAACTATGGTTTGGCAAGAAACCAAAGTTGTCGTTTCTTAAAGTTTGGGGTTGCGATGCTTATGTGGAAAAGTTTCAAACTAGTAAGCTCGAACCCAAATCAGAGTAGTGCGTCTTCATAGGATACGCAAAAGAAACAGTTGGGTACACCTTCTATCACAGATCCGAAGGCAAGATGTTTTGTTGCTAAGAATGGATCCTTTCTAGAGAAGGAGTTTCTCTCGAAAGAAGTGAGTGGGAGGAAGGTAGAACTTGATGAGGTAATTGTACCATCTCCCAAATTGGAAAGTAGCTCATCACAGAAATGAGTTCCAGTGATTCCTACACCAATTAGTGAGGAAGCTAATGATGATGATCATGAAACTTCAGATCAAGTTACTACCGAACCTCGTAGGTCAACCAGAGTACGGTCCACACCAGAGTGGCATGGTAATCCTGTTCTGGAAGTCATGTTACTAGACCAATGACGAACCTACGAACTATAAGGAAGTGATGATGAGCCCAGATTCTGCAAAATGGCTTGAGGCCATGAAATATGAGATGGGATCCATGTATGAGAACAAAGTATGGACTTTGATTGACTTGCCCGATGATCGGTGAATCATTGAGAATAAATGGATCTTCAAAAGGAAGACGGACGCTGATAGTAGTGTTACTATCTAGAAAGCTTGAGTTGTCGTAAAAATGTTTTCGACAAGTTCAAGGTGTTGACTATGATGAGATTTTCTCACTCGTATTGATGCTTAAAAGTCTGTCCGAATCATGTTAGCAGTTGCCGCATTTTATGAAATCTGGCAAATGCATGTCAAAACTGCATTCCTTAATGGATTTCTTAAAGAAGAGTTGTATATGATGCAACCAGAAGGTTTTGTCGATCCTAAAGGTGCTAACAAAGTGAGAAAACTCCAACGATCTATCTATGGACTGGTGCAAGCATTTCGGAGTTGGAATATATGCTTTGATAAAGTGATCAAAGCATATGGTTTTATACAGACTTGCGGTGAAACCTGTATTTACAAGAAAGTGAGTGGGAGCACTACAACATTTCTGATAAGTATATGTGAATGACATATTGTTGATCGGAAATAATGTAGAAATTTCTGGAAAGCATAAAGGAATGTTTGAAAGGAGTTTTCCAAAGAAAGACCTCGGTGAAGCTACTTACATATTGAGCATCAAGATCTATAGAGATAGATCAATACGCTTGATATATTTTGAATGAGTACATACCTTGACAAGATTTTGAAGTAGTTCTTGCCTGTGTTGCAAGGTGTGAAGTTGAGTAAAGACTCAAAACCCGACCACGGCAGAAAATAGAAAGAGAATGAAAAGTCATTCCCTATGCCTCAGTCATAGGTTCTACAAAGTATGCTATGCTGTGTACCAGACCTATTGTGTACCTCACCATAAGTTTGGCAAGAGGGTACAATAGTAATCCAGGAGTGGATCACTAGACAGCGGTCAAAAATATCCTTAGTGGAATAAGGAAATGTTTCTCGGTTATGGAGGTGATAAAAGAGTTCGTCGTAAAGAGTTACGTCGATGCAAGCTTTGTACACCGATCTAGATGACTCTAAGTCTCGATCTAGATACATATTGAAAGTGTGAGCGATTAGCTAGAGTAGCTCCATGCAGAGCATTGTAGACATAGAAAATTTGCAAAATACATACGGCTCTAAATGTGGCAGACCCGTTGACTAAATTTCTCTCACAAGCAAAACATGATCACTCTTTGGGTGTTAATAACATAGCGATGTGAACTAGATTATTGACTCTAGTAAACCCTTTGGGTATTAGTCACATGGAGATGTGAACTACTCACATAAAGATGTGAACTATTGGTGTAAATCACATAACGATGTGAACTAGATTATTGACTCTAGTGCAAGTGGGAGACTGAAGGAAATATGCCCTAGAGGCAATAATAAAGTTGTTATTTATATTTCCTTATATCATGATAAATGTTTATTATTCATGCTAGAATTGTATTAACCGGAAACTTATTACATGTGTGAATACATAGACAAACAGAGTGTCACTAGTTTGCCTCTACTTGACTAGCTCGTTGAATCAATGATGGTTATGTTTCCTAACCATAGACATGCGTTGTCATTTGATTAACAGGATCACATCATTAGAGAATGATGTGATTGACTTGACCCATCCGTTATCTTAGCACGATGATCATTTAGTTTGTTGCTATTGCTTTCTCCATAACTTATACATGTTCCTATGACTATGAGATCATGCAACTCCCGAATACCGGAGGAACACTTCCTGTGCTACCAAAAGTCACAACGTAACTGGGTGATTATAAAGGTGCTCTACAGGTGTCTCCAATGCTGTTTGATGAGTTGGCATAGATCGAGATTAGGATTTGTCACTCCGATTGTCGGAGAGGTATCTCTGGGACCTCTCGGTAATGCACATCACTATAAGCCTTGCAAGCAATGTGGCTAATGAGTTAGTTGCGGGATGATGCATCACGGAACGAGTAAAGAGACTTGCCGGTGACGAGATTGAACTAGGTATGAGGATACCAACGATCGAATCTTGGGCAAGTAACATACCGATGACAAAGGGAACAACGCATGTTCTTATGCGGTTTGACCGATAAAGATCTTCGTAGAATATGTAGGAGCTAATATGAACATTCAGGTTCAGCTATTGGTTATTGACCGGAGACGTGTCTCGGTCATGTCTACATAGTTCTCGAACCCGTAGGGTCCGCACGCTTAACGTTCGGTGAAGATCGGTATTATGAGTTGATACATCTCCAATGTATCTACTTTTCCAAACACTTTTGCCCTTGTTTTGGACTCTAACTTGCATGATTTGAATGGAACTAACCTGGACTGACGCTGTTTTCAGCAGAATTGCCATGGTCTTTTTTTTGTGCAGAAATAAAAGTTCTCAGAATGACCTGAAAATCAACGGAGAATATTTTTGGAATATATAAAAAATACTGGCGAAAGAATCAACGCCAGGGGGCCACACCCTGTACACGAGGGTGGGGGCGTGCCTACCCCCCGGGCGCGCCCCCTGCCTCGTGGGCCCCCTGGTGCTCCACCGATCTCAACTCCAACTCTATATATTCATGTTTGGGGAGAAAAAATCAGGGATAAGGATTCATCGTGTTTTACGATACGAAGCCGCTGTGAAGCCCTAATCTCTCTCGGGAGGGCTGATCTGCAGTCCGTTCGGGGCTCCGGAGAGGGAAATTCGTCGCCATCGTCATCATCAACCTTCCTCCATCACCAATTTCATGTCGCTCGCCGTCGTGCGTGAGTAATTCCATCGTAGGCTTGCTGGGCGGTGATGGGTTGTATGAGATTTATCATGTAATCAAGTTAGTTTTGTTAGGGTTTGATCCCTAGTATGCACTATGTTCTGAGATTGATGTTGCTATGACTTTGCTATGCTTAATGCTTGTCACTAGGGCCCGAGTGCCATGATTTCAGATCTGAACCTATTATGTTTTCATGAATATATGTGAGTTCTTGATTCTATCTTGCAAGTCTATAGTCACCTATTATGTGTTATGATCCGTTAACCCCGAAGTGACAATAATCGGGATACTTACCGGTGATGACCGTAGTTTGAGGAGTTCATGTATTCACTAAGTGTTAATGCTTTGGTCCGGTACTCTATTAAAAGGAGGCCTTAATATCCCTTAGTTTCCAATAGGACCCCGTTTCCACGGGAGGGTAGGACAAAAGATGTCATGCAAGTTCTTTTCCATAAGCATGTATGACTATATTCGGACTACCTGCCTACATTACATTGATGAACTGGAGCTAGTTCCGTGTCACCCTATGTTATAACTATTGCATGAGGAATCGCATCCGACATAATTATCCATCACTGATATAATGCCTACGAGCTTTTCAGATATTGATCTTTGCTTATTTACTTTTCCGTTGCTACTCTTACAATCACTATAAAAACAAAACTATTATTTTGCTACCGTTACTGCTACTATCATACTACTTTGCTACTAAATACTTTGCTGCAAATATTAAGTTTTCCAGGTGTGGTTGAATTGACAACTCAGCTTCTAATACTTGAGAATATTCTTTGGCTCCCCTTGTGTCGAATCAATAAATTTGGGTTGAATACTCTACCCTCGAAAACTGTTGCGATCCCCTATACTTGTGGGTTATCAAGACTATTTTCTGGCGCCGTTGCCGGGGAGCATATCTGTTGATCACTATGAAGAACTTGAAAGAAAAAAGAACCAAGATTTTTCCCTCAACTATGAGGGGAGGTAAGGAACTGCCATCTAGCTCTGCACTTGATTCACCTTCTGTTTTGAGTAAACTTGCGACACCTACTCCTGCTATTCATTCTGATATGTCGCATGTTATTGATGATGCCACTTCTACTTTGCATGATTCTTATGATGAAACTACTTCTATACTTGATAATACTGTGCCATTAGGTGAATTTCTTGATGAACAACTTGCTAGGGTTAGAGAGAATGAAATTATTGAAACTGATAATATTGATGAAAGTGATGATGAAGATTCTCCCCCTAGATATGAATTGCCTGTTGTTCCTGAGGGTTATGTTATGGATGAAGAAACTGCTAGAGACTTCTTAGCTTGCAATGATAGACACGATCTTAAGAAATTATTAGTTAAGCTTAAAGAAAAGTCTTTGAATGCTAGAATGAAATATGACCCTGCTTTTCCTACTTCACCTATCTTTATTTCCGATAAGGATTATGATTTCTCTCTCGACCCTGAGTTAATTACCTTGGTTGAATCTAATCCTTTTTATGGCTATGAATCTGAAACTGTTGTGGCACATCTTACTAAATTAAATGATATAGCCACCCTGTTCACTAATGATGAGAAAACTCGCTATTACTTTATCCTTAAGTTGTTTCCGTTCTCATTAAAGGGTGATGCTAAAATATGGTTTAATTCTCTTGATCCTGGTTGTGTGCGTAGTTACCAGGATATGATTTATTACTTCTCTGCTAAATATTTCCCCGCTCATAAGAAACGAGCTGCCTCAAGGGAAATATATAAATTTGTGCAAATTAAAGAAGAGAGTCTCCCACAAGCTTGGGGGAGGCTTCTCCAATTACTTAATGCTTTGCCTGATCATCCTCTCAAGAAAAATGAAATACTTGATATCTTTTATAATGGACTAATTGATGCTTCCAAAGACCACCTGGATAGTTGTGTTGGTTGTGTTTCCAGGGAAAGAACTGTTGATCAAGCTGAATTGCTATTGAATAATATGCTGAGTAATGAAAATGATTGGACACTTCCTGAACCAACTCCTAAGCCAACTCCGAAGAAAAGGGGTATTCTATTTCTCATTCCCGAGGATATCCAAGAGCCAAAGAAATCTATGAAAGAAAAAGGTATTAAAGTTGAAGATGTTAAGAATTTACCACCTATTGAAGAAATACATGGTCTTGATAACCCAACACAGGTAGTAAAGATAAATTCTCTCTATAGATTTGATAATGTGAAATCCCATCTACTAAGTTTGCTAGCCAATGCTTGGATGAGTGTGATAATTTTATGGTTAAACAAGAAGACTTCAATACTTATGTTGGTAGACAATTGAAACGTAATGCTTATATGATTGAACACTTGAGTGATTACATGTCTAGGGTTAAAGGTGAACTTAAACTCATTAGTAAACATGCTTCTATGGTTACCACTCAAGTAGAACAAGTACTTAAAGCTCAGAATGATTTGCTCAATGAATTAAATAACAAGAAAAATGATAATGTTGTTAGAGTTATGACCAGAGGGGGTAAAATGACCCAGGAACCTTTGTATCCTGAGGGCCACCCTAAGAGAATTGAGCAAGATTCTCAGAGAACTAATGTTGATGCACCTAGTTCTTCTAAGAAGAAGAAAAAGAAAAATGATAGAACTTTGCATGCTTCTAGTGAACCTCTTGTAGACACACCTGAGAATCCCAATGATATTTCTATATTTGATGCTGAAACACAATCTGGTAATGAACATGAACCTAGTGATAATGTTAATGATGATGCTCATGATGATGCTCAACCTAGTAATGACAATGATGTAGAGATTGAACCCGCTGTTAATCTTGATAACCCACAATCAAAGAATCAACATTATGATAAGAGATACTTTGTTGCTAGGAAGCATGGTAAATAAAGAGAACCATGGGTTCAGAAACCCATGCCCTTTCCTCCTAAACCATCCAAGAAAAAGGATGATGAGGATTTTGAGCACTTTCCTGAAATGATTAGACCTATCTTTTTGTGTATGCGTTTGACTGATATGCTTAAAATGAATCCTTATGCTAAGTACATGAAAGATATTGTTACTAATAAAAGAAAGATACTGGAAGCTGAAATCTCCACCATGCTTGCTAATTACACTTTTAAGGGTGGAATACCAAAGAAACTTGGAGATCCAGGAGTACCAACTATACCATGCTCCATTAAAAGGAACTATGTTAAAACTGCTTTATGTGATCTTGGAGTTGGGGTTAGTGTTATGCCTCTCTCTTTATATCGTAGACTTAATTTGAATAAGTTGACACCTACTGAAATATCTTTGCAAATGGCCGATAAATCAACTGCTATACTTGTCGGTGTTTGTGAGGATGTGCCTGTTGTGGATGCAAATGTTACTATTTTGACAGACTTTGTTATTCTTGATATTCCCAAGGACGATAGTATATCCATTATTCTTGGAAGACCCTTTTTCAATACTGCACGGGCTGTTATTGATTGCAACAAAGGCAATGTCACTTTTCATGTTAATGGTAATGAGCATACGATACACTTTCCGAGGAAACAACCTCAAGTCCACAGTATCAACTCTATTGGAAAATTTTCAACGATTACTATTAGAGGTTTTGAATTTCCTCTTCCTACTGTCAAGAAGAAATATGATATTCTTACTATTGGGAACGTGCATATCCCTGTTGAGGTAACCTAGTGTCATTCAAAATTTCTCTGGTTTCATGCGATTTGGAATGAGTTTGTTAACAAGACTTGATCAACCTTGTTAGTGGATTCCTTTTGACGAGCATGAGATGGATGAAGTTAGAAAGCACAACTCCCTATACCCTCCTTTTACTTTCTGTTATTTAGTTTAAATAAAACAAAAATAGTATTTTCTATCTGTTTTCTGAATTATCCTTGCAATAAAAAAATACCCCGAAAATAAAACTTCTCCAAATGCCCTGAAAATTTAATATGATTTTTTTGGAATATTTAAGAATATTTGGCACTAAGAACACACCAGGGGGACCCACCATATGCCCACGAGGGTGGAGGGCGCGCCCTACCCCCCTGGGCATGCCCCCTGCCTCGTGAACCCCACGTGGGCCCCCTCCACTTATTCTTGCACCCACACACTTCGTCTTCCTCCAGAAAAAACCATCCACCAGCTCAAACCCGAGTTCTAGTTCATCTTGCTGCCATTTTCGATCTCCTTGCTCAAATCTCCATTCACAAAACTGCTTTGGGGGGTTGTTCTTCGGTATGTGACTCCTCCAATGGTACAATTAGTTTTTGTTCTAGTGCTTTATTTATTGCAAATTTTTTCTGCTTAGGTGACCCAGTTCTTGAGCTTGCATCTCAAATTTATTTGGTCCCAAGTAGTTCTAATGCATGATATGGCCTCTAGGCACTTGTAGGAGTATTTGTTATCAATCTTGTTGAGTTTTGTTCACTTTTATTTTTGAGTCACTAAAAAATTTCAGAAATTTTTTAGAGGAAGAAATATGTTTAGGAAAATATACCAAGGTGGTTCCTGAAGGAAGCAAGGACCCAGGCCCGTGATACGTGAGCCGGACCATGAACTACCAAGAGAAGCTCAAGTGCGGCCTTGTGAATGGCCGTCAGAACATTTTATGGTCCAAGCAGGAATTAAGGAGGAATTTGACGCGTATGTGCGTAATGCTAATCTTGAGGGCTTTGTGTCAGATAAGTGGCCGCAATACCGCTACCTAATGATAACAAACAAGTATAGGGGATTGCAACAGTTTTCGAGGGTAGAGTATTCAACCCAAATTTATGATTTGACACAAGGGGAGCCAAAGAATATTCTCAAGTATTAGCAGCTGAGTTGTCAATTCAACCACACCTGGAAACTTAATAGCTGCAGCAAAGTGTTTAGTAGCAAAGTAATATGATAGTGGTGATAACGGTAGCAAAAGGTAACAGTAGTAAAAGTAATGTTTTTGGTATTTTGTAGTGATGATAGCAATAGCAACGGAAAAGTAAATAAGCGGAGAACAATATATGGAAAGCTGGTAGGCAATGGATCGGTGATGGAGAATTATGCCGGATGCGGTTCATCATGTAACAGTCATAACCTAGGGTGACACAGAACTAGCTCCAGTTCATTGATATAATGTAGGCATGTATTCCGAACATAGTCATACGTGCTTATGGAAAAGAACTTGCATGGCATCTTTTGTCCTACCCTCCCGTGGCAGCCGGTCCTTACGGAAACTAAGGGATATTAAGGTCTCCTTTTAATAGAGAACCGGAACAAAGCATTAACACACAGTGAATACATGAACTCCTCAAACTACGGTCATCACCGGTAAGTATCCTGATTATTGTCACTTCGGGGTTAACGGATCATAACACATAATAGGTGACTATAGACTTGCAAGATAGGATCAAGAACACTCATATATTGATGAAAACATAATAGGTTCAGATCTGAAATCATGGCACTCGGGCCCTAGTGACAAGCATTAAGCATAGCAAAGTCATAGCAACATCAACCTCAGAACATAGTGGACACTAGGGATCAAACCCTAACAAAACTAACTCGATTACATGATAGATCCCATCCAACCCATCACCGTCCAGCAAGCCTACGATGGAATTACTCATGCACGGCGTTGAGCATCATGAAATTGGTGATGGAGGATGGTTGATGATGACGATGGCGACGGATTCCCCTCTCCGGAGCCCTGAACGAACTCCAGATCAGCCCTCCCGAGAGGTTTTAGGGCTTGGCGGTGGCTCCGTATCGTAAAACGCGATGATTTCTTCTCCCTGATTTTTTCCTCATCGAAACTCAATATATGGAGGTGGATTTGTAGTCGGAGAGGCAACAGGGGGCCCACGAGGTAGGGGGCGCGCCCTAGGGGGGCAGGCGCGCCCACACCCTCGTGGCAAGGTGGTGGCCCCCCTGGCCTTCATCTTTGGCAGGTATTTTTCTTATTTTCTGAAAAGTGTCTCCGTGAAGTTTCAGGTCATTCCAAGAATGTTTGCTCGTGCACATAAATAACACCATGGTAATTCTGCTAAAAACAGCGTCAGTCCGGGTTAGTTCCATTCAAATCATGCAAGTTAGAGTCCAAAACAAGGGCAAAAGTGTTTGGAAAAATAGATACGTTGGAGACGTATCAACTCCCCCAAGCTTAAACCTTTGCTTGTCCTCAAGCAATTCAATTGACAAACTGAAAGTGATAAAGAAAAACTTTTACAAACTCTATTTGCTCTTGTAGTTGTAAATATGTAAAGCCAACATTCAAGTTTTCAGTAAAGATTATAACTAACCACATTTGCAATAACGCATAGGTCTCAAGTTTACTCATATCAATAGCATAATCAACTAGCAAGCCATAATAATAAAACTCGGATGACAACACTTTCTCAAAACAATCATAATATGATATAACAGGATGGTATCTCGCTAGCCCTTTCTGAGACCGCAAAACATAAATGCAGAGCACCTTTAAAGATCAAGGACTGACTAGACATTGTAATTCATGGTAAAATAGATCCAGTCAAGTCATACTCAATGTAGACTAACAATAATGAATGGAAATGACAGCGGTGCTCTCCAACTGGTGCTTTTTAATAAGAGGATGATGACTCGGCATAAAAGTAAATAGATAGGCCCTTCGCAGAGGGAAGCAATGATTTGTAGAGGTGCCAGAGCTCTGTTTTGAAATAGAGGTGAATAATATTTTGAGCGGTATACTTTCATTGTCAACATAACAACCAAGAGATGGCTATATCTTCCATGCTACACACATTATAGGTAGTTCCCAAACAGAATGGTAAAGTTTATACTCCCCCTTCCACCACAAGCATCAATCCATGGCTTGCTCGAAACAACGAGTGCCTCCAACTAACAAGAGTCCCAGGGGGAGTTTTATTTGCAATTATTTTGATTTAGTTTGCATAAAGCATGGGACTGGGCATCCCAGTGACCAGCCATTTATCTCATGAGTGAGGAGCGGAGTCCACTCCTCTTGAGAATAACCCGCCTAACATGGAAGATACAGACAACCCTAGTTGATACATGAGCTATTCGAGCATACAAAACAGGATATTTATTTGAAGGTTTAGAGTTTGGCACATACAAATTTACTTGGAACGGCAGGTAGATACCGTATAAAGGTAGGTATAGTGGACTCATGTGGAATAACTTTGGGGTTTTAAGGAGTTTGGATGCACAAGCAGTATTCCTGCTTAGTACAGGTGAAGGCTAGCAAAAGACTGGGAAGCGACCAGCTAGAGAGCGACAACAGTCATGAACATGCATTAAAATTAATCAACACTGAATGCAAGCATGAGTAAGATATAATCCACCATGAACATAAATATCGTGAAGGCTATGTTGATTTTGTTTCAACTACATGCGTGAACATGTGCCAAGTCAAGTCACTTAAATCATTCAGAGGAGGATACCACCTATCATACCACATCATAACCATTTTAATAGCATGTTGGCATGCAAGGTAAACCATTATAACTCATAGCTAATCAAGCATGGCACAAGAAACTACAATCTCTAATTGTCATTACAAACATGTTTATTCATAATAGGCTGAATCAGGAACAATGAACTAATCATATTTACAAAAACAAAAGAGGTCGAGTTCATACCAGCTTTTCTCATCTCAGTCGGTCCATCATATATCGTCATAATTGACTTTCACTTGCAAGACCGAATGATGTGAATAATAAGTGCACGTGCATCGGACTAAGCTGGAATCTGCAGACATTCAATAAACAGGAGAAGACAAGGCAATATGGGCTCTTTTGTCAGATCAACAATAATGCATATAAGAGCCACTTCAACAATTTAATCATGGTCTTCTCCTATCGACCCCCAAAGAAAAGAAAAGAAATAAAACTATTTACACGGGAAAGCTCCCAACAAGCAAAAGAAGAACAGGAAATCTTTTTGGTTTTCTTTTTAATTACTAGTACAAGCATGGAAATTAAAACTAGCTAGAAGCTACAACTAATTTTTTTGGTTTTTCTTAAGGTTTATTAAACACACAAGAAGAAAGCATAGAAAGGAAAATAAACTAGCATGGATGATACAATGAAAAAGTATGAGCACTGACATCTAGCAATGAGTGTGTGAGCATAAATGTAATGTCGGTGAGAAATACGTACTCCCCCAAGCTTAGGCTTTTGGCCTAAGTTGGTCTATGGCCACGGCTGGCCTGGCGGATATCCATAATAGTAGTTGGGGTCGTACTGAGAAGAAGAGGAGGAAGGCTCCGATTGCCACTAGCTGAAAATCATCTCCGGATCCCACTAGTAATTAGACTGTCGTGAAGGGTCAAATCGTGGTTCCGGCTTTGGCTCCTCGGCTGGTGCAGGGTTCCGGCAGGCGTGGATAGCCGTCAACGGAACAAGGTACGTGCCTACAGTCAAATCAAACAAAGAAGGAGCAGGCAAGGTAATAGTCTTAGGATGATGTTTATTAAAGAACAATTGATATTTAAGCTCTCCTTCCCTATTCTTAACAATAAAATCATGTGCCACCATACTTTTATAATCTAAATAAACATGAGGCAGCACCTTTTCTTCCTTCTCATAATGCCTAATAGGTATGTTAAAATGTGCAGCTAGGCGTGTAGCATAGATGCCTCCAAAGATGGGGCCCTTGGTACGGTTCAGACTTAACCGTTTGGCAATAATGCCGCCCATACTAAAAGAGTTATCACCGTATAAACCGTGGTGCAAAATAATAATATCAGGGATACTCAGGTTTCCACAGTTTCCGCGACCAATTAAGCAACGACTAGCAAATAAAGCAAAGTAACGTAAAACAGGAAAGTGTATGCTAGTGATTCGTGCATCCGAAACCTTCCTTGTTTCCCCTATAGTGATAGTGTCAATAAATCCTTCCACATCATCACGATGTGGTTCTTCTGTATTGCCCTCAAAAGGGACTAAACAAATCCGACATAAATCATAAAGTGACATCTCCTTATGCTCATCATATAAATAAAATTCCACCGTAGGTGGTGAGTTCCTAGAATGAAAATGAAAGTTTTGCACAAAGGTATTTGTGAGCAAGAGATACTGATCGCATTGGTCGTAGAGGAAAGCGGTAAGGCTTGTAGTCTGAGCCAACTCATGAAAATCTTCATAAATCCTGGCTGCTCTTAAGAAATCCTCGGAAGGCCATTCACACGCCCGAACCTCCACGGTGCGAGGCAGATTATACTTAGGCTTCAGTGCCTTTTCCTTCGAGCTTTGGCTCGATGAGCCCCTCAGAAGTCTCCTCATCATTTTCTGAAAAATTCTGAAATTTTTAGTAACTTCAAAATAAAAGTAAACCAAACTCAAAAATATTGATAGTAACTACTCCTACAAGTGCCTAGGGCCTATATCATGCATCAAAACTACTTTTGACCATATAAATTTGACATGCAAGCTCAAGAACAGGGTCACCTAAGAAGCAAAATTTTGCAATGAATAAAGTACTAGAACAAAAACTAATTAGACCAATGGGGGAGTCACATACCAAGGAACAATCTCCCCAAGCAGTTTTGTGAGAGGTGCTTTGAGCAAGGAGATCGAAAATGGCAGCAAAACGAGCTTGGACTCGGGTTTGAGCTGGTTATTCGTGTTTGGGGAGGAAGATGAAGTGTATGGTTGAAAGGATAAGGGGAGGGGGGCCATCGTGGGCCCACGAGGCAGGGGCGCGCCCTAGAGGGGTGGGCGCGCCCTCCACCCTCGTGGCACGGTGGTTGACCCCCTGGTGTGTATTCAGTTCCATAAATACTCAAATATTCTAGAAAATATCATATTTAATTTTCAGGGCATTTCGAGAACTTTTATTTTCAAGGTATTCTTATATTGTACGGATAATCAGATAACAGACAGAAAAATATTTATTTTTATTTTATTTAATATAAATAGAAGAAAGTAAAAGTGGGGTATAGAAGGTTGTGCCTTCTAGTTTCATCCATCTCATGGTCATCAAAAGGAATCCACTAACAAGGTTGATCAAGTCTTGTTAACGAACTCATTCCGAATAACATGGAATCGGAGAAATTTCGAATAACACTATGTTACCTCAACGGGGATATGCACATCCCCAATAATAAGAATATCATATTTCTTCTTGACAGTAGGGAGAGGAAATTCAAAACCTCCAAATATAATCGATGGAATTTTTCCAATAGAGTTGATACTATGAACTTGAGGTTGTTTCCTTGGAAAGTGTACGGTATGCTCATTACCATTAACATGAAAAGGGACACTGCCTTTAGTGCAATCAATAACAGCCCCTGTAGTATTCAAAAAAGGTCTTCCAAGAATAATAGACATACTATCGTCCTCGGGAATATCAAGAATAACGAAGTCCGTTAAAATAGTAACATTTGCAACTACAACAGGCACATCCTCACAAATACCGATAGGTATAGCAGTTGATTTATCAGCCATTTGCAAAGATATTTCAGTAGGTGTCAACTTATTCAAATCAAGTCTACGATATAAAGAGAGAGGCATAACACTAACACCGGCTCCAAGATCACATAAAGCAGTTTTAACATAGTTTCTTTTAATAGAGCATGGTATAGTGGGTAGTCCTGGATCGCCAAGTTTCTTTGGTATTCCACCCTTAAAAGTATAATTAGCAAGCATGGTGGAAATTTTAGCTTCGGGTATCTTTCTTTTATTTGTAATAATATCTTTCATGTACTTAGCATAAAGATTTGTTTTAAGCATATCAGTTAATCGCATACGCAAAAATATAGGTCTAATCATTTTAGCAAAGCGCTCAAAATCCTCATCATCCTTTTTCTTGGACGGTTTGGGAGGAAAATGCATGGGTTTCTAAACCCATGGTTCTCTTTCTTTACCATGTTTGCTAGCAACAAAGTCTTTCTTATCATAACGTTGATTCTTTGATTGTGGGTTATCAAGATCAACAGCAGGTTCAATCTCTATATCATTATCATTACCAGGTTGAGCATCATCATGAACATTATTATTGACATTATCACTAGTTTCAGGTTCATTACCAGGTTGTGTTTCAGCATCAGAAATAGAAATATCATTTGGATTCTCAGGTGTTTCAACAATAGGATCACTAGAAGCATGCAAAGTCTTATCATTTTTCTTTTTCTTCTTTTTAGAGGAACTAGGTGCATCTATATTATTTCTCTGAGAATCTTGCTCAATTCTCTTAGGATGGCCTTCAGGATACAAAGGTTCCTGAGTCATTCTACCAGTTCTAGTAGCCACTCTAACAGCATAATCATTATCTTTACTATTCAATTCATTGAGCAAATCATTTTGAGCTTTAAAGTACTTGTTCTACTTGAGTGGTAACCATAGAAGCATGTTTACTAATAAGCTTAAGTTCACTTTTAACATTAGCCATATAATCACCCAAGTGTCCAATCATATTTGAATTGTATTTCGGTTGTCTACATATTATTCAATAGAATTTCAGTTGGTTTAGGAATAGGCTCAGGAATTGGCTCCGGAGGTGTCCAATTATTTTCATTTGTCAACATATTATTCAATAGAATTTTAGCTTCATCCGGTGTTCTTTCCCTGAAAACAAAACCAGCACAATTATCCAGGTAATCTCTGGAGGCATCGGTTAGTCCATTATAAAAGATATCATGTATTTCATTTTTCTTAAGAGGATGATCAGGCAAAGCATTAAGTAATTGGAGAAGCCTTCCCCAAGCTTGTGGGAGACTCTCTTCTTCAATTTGCACAAAATTATATATATCCCTTAAAGCATCTTGTTTCTTATGAGCAGGGGAATATTTAGTAGAGAAGTAATAAATCATGTCCTGGGGACTACGCACACAACTAGGATCAAGAGAATTAAACCATATCTTAGCATCACCTTTTAATGAGAACGGAAATATTTTAAGGATATAAAAGTAGTGAGTTCCCTCATATTTAGTGAACAGGGTAGCTATATCATTCAGTTTAGTAAGATGTGCCACAACAGTTTCAGATTCATAACCATGAAAAGGATCAGATTCAACAAAAGTAATTATATCAGGATCAACAGAGAATTCATAATCCTTATCAGTAACAAAGATAGGTGAAGTAGAAAAAGCAGGGTCAGGTTTCATTCTATAATTTAGGGATTGCTTACTCCATTTAGCTAATAATTTTTTTAAGTTCAGTTATATTTCTGCAAGCTAAAATAGCTAAAGAAGCATCTTGATAAAAAACATAACCCTTAGGAATGGCAAGTGGTTCTTCATCATCCCTTTCATTAGTATCATCGGATTCAATATTTTCAATTTCTCTAGCCCTAGCAAGTTGTTCATCGAGAAAAGCACTGAGTGGCATAGTAGTATCAGGCATAGAGGTAGTTTCATCATAAGTATCATGCATAGCAGAAGTGGCATCATCAATAACATGCGACATATCAGAACGAATAGCAGAAGCAGGTGTAGGTGTCACGTCTTATTATAGGGGGTCCCAAACTGTGCCGTCTAGGCGGATGGTAACAGGAGGCAAGCGACACGAAGATTTACCCAGGTTTGAGCCCTCTTAATGGAGGTAAAACCCTACGTCCTGCTTGATTAATATTGATGATATGGGTAGTACAAGAGTAGATCTACCACGAGATCAGAGAGGCTAAACCCTAGAAGCTAGCCTATGGTATGATTGTCTATTGTCCTATGGACTAGAACCCTCTGGTTTATATAGACACCGGAGAGGGCTAGGGTTACACAAGGTCGGTTACAAAGGAGAAAATATGCATATCCGTATTGCCTAGCTTGCCTTCCACGCCAAGTAGAGTCCCATCCGGACACGAGACGAAGTCTTCAATCTTGCATCTTCATAGTCTAACAGTCCGGCCAAAGAATATAGTCCGGCTGTCCGGAGACCCCCTAATCCAGGACTCCCTCAGTAGCCCCTGAACTAGGCTTCAATGAGGATGAGTCTGGCGCGCAGTATTGTTTTTGGCATTGCAAGGCGGGTTCCTCCTCCGAATACATTATGGAAGAATTTGAATACAAGGATAGTGTCCGACCCTGCAAAATAAGTTTCACATACCACCGTAGAGAGAATAATACTTCCACAAATCTAATCTGCTGACACGTCTTGGCAACACGACATTATGTCATGGCCCAGTGATTATTCGAACCGTTTCCTTTAACTAGCCCCGCACATAACGCGAGGCAGTTTTTTGACATGTCTTGTCAAAGCAAAGATCGTGTCCCCTTATCACGGGATTCTCATCAATATGGGCGTGGGTAACCCAACTGCGCCATCGATTACGGCGCTTGGGGGATAAGCGAGTTTTACCAGGCTAGTGGGGGCGCATTGCTTCGGCCGCCCATATAAAGGGACAAGGATTCACCTTTTCATCCACGCCTTCTTCCTCCTTTTCTCATCCACTTTCGCACACTCGATATCCAGTGCCCAAGTCCGCATTTCCCACCTCGAACTTCTCCAATCATGTCCGGAGCGGGAGGCAGGTGGATGGTCTCCTTCGTCACGGAGGGACACATCAAGAAGCTGAGGAGAGCCGGATACCTGCCCGACGACATCGCGCACCGGCTCCCAGATGAGGGGCAGCTCATCCCCACTCCCAGGCCCCATGAGAGGGTAGTGTTCCTTACCCACTTCCTCCGCGGACTAGGATTCCCTCTCCACCCATTTGTCCGGGGGCTCATGTTCTACTACGGCCTGGATTTCCACGGTCTGGTCCCGAACTTCATCCTCAACATCTCGGCGTTTATCGTCGTTTGTGAGGCCTTCCTCCGCATCAAGCCCCACTTCGGTTTATGGCTGAAGACCTTCAACGTCAAGCCGAAGGTAGTGAGCATCCGCCAGGCGGAGTGCGGAGGTGCCATGGTGGGCAAGATGCCCAACGTCACATGGCTCGAGGGCTCCTTCGTGGAGACCATAAAGGGGTGGCAATCGGGGTGGTTCTACATCACCGAGCCGCGCGACCCTAAATGGGCAGCGGCCCCCAAGTTCCGATCTGGCTTCCCCACGCGGCTCACCTCCTGGCAACAGAAGGGCCTGTCCTGGGGTAGTTCGGGAGAGCTGACCGGACTCCAAACATGTATTCAAAACATGGTGAACAAGAAGCTCAAACTTGTCAATGTGGTCCAGGTCATGCTCATCCGCCGGATCCTCCCGTGCCAACAACGGGCTTTCAACTTGTGGGAGTTTGACCCGGCCCAGCATCGAACTCTGAACAGGCTCTTCGACACAACTCACGAAGATGCCTGGAAGGTGCTGTTCAAGAGCGCTGAGGTTCCCCCTCCCACTACCGAGGACCGCGGATTCTTTGTGAAGCGCCGAGCCAGCACGGTAAGCTGTTTTACCTCTCATAGGATAATCGTTTTCCATAGTTTGACTCTATGCGGGATCTAAGCTCCCGTACCTTTGACAGGACTGGCAGGAGACGGCCGGACAGATCGACTGTCCGGCTCCTTTGCCCGAAGGCCCAGTAGACGCTCTACTGGCGAAGATGCTGACCCCGGCTCCTTATACGGTGCCGGAGAAGACCAAGAAGGCCAAGGGAACCCGAGAGAGTTCCCGATGCCAGGGGTCATCGGACTCACCGTCTGATGACTCTACGGCACACTCCTCCCCTAAAAGACAAGGAGGAAGAAGAAGATGCTCCCCCTCCAGGCGGGGGAGACAAGAAAAGGAAGGCCGCCCCAACTGGGGGGGCCGAAGGGTCTAAGAAGGGAAGGACTCTCCTTCCGGACAGCTCCACCGCCGCCGCCGAAGGCAAAGACAATTGGTTGCCCAGGGCCAAGCCCCTGGGGAGGTCGTAAGTATTCGGATACTAGAGTAACTCATAGCATTCCTTTGTTGCACTGCTTTCCCTAACGCCGAATATGATTATGCAGGCCACCACGAGCCCGTATTGATGTATCGTCGGACGGCTCCGTGGGCTCGTCGGATATGGATAGTGATCCACTTCCGACCACCAACTCCCCTTGCCCTACGGACGACGCCGAAGTGTTGTATCAAGAGGCACCGGGTTGAGGGGAGACAGTCCTGGAGGCGCCTCAAGGCGACCTTCCGGACTCCGGGAGCCGAGGGGACAAGGCCCCTGAGGGCCCCGAGTTCGGTCCTCAGCCGAACACCACGCCGGAACCTCCAGCGGTTCCGGACTCGGGCAGGCGGCCTCCTTCTAAGAGGGGCGAGACGCCTGTGCCGGTGACCTCTGTCCATCCAAAGGCGCCGGACAATCTGCTGGAAGCGCTTCGCAGCGCTTCCATCGACGAGGAGCACCGTACTATTATGAGTGCGGTGGTCCAGAAGGTTCATTCCGCCAAGAGAGGATTGACTAAAGCCTGTGCCAGCCTTCTAACAGGCTTTGAGGTAAGTGTTTAGAATATAGGAAAAATATTACCGCATAGACAGTAGCCCCTGATGCGCTGTTCGGTGTTCACAAAGAAAAGCCGAACAGAGGATCAAACAACATCGCAGGAGTCTAATATAAGTATGCCAATATGCATATGCAGGCTTCGCTGCTGGCATCTGCCACTGACTGCGGAGGTCGCCGCACTGAAGCAGCACCTTAAAGTGTCCAAGGACGAGCTCGGCCTTGCCAAGAGGCAGCTCGAGGAGAACAAAGGTAAGTAATACCTAGTTTATGGATATGTATAAAAAGAATGCGATTGTGAAATCACAGGATCATCATGAATTTGCTAGGGGCCACGAACGAAGTGGCGACCCTAAGGCAAGCGCTATCCGAGGCCGAAGATAAAGCGGGCAAGGAGCGCACCGAGCGGGAAAGGCAAGGGGCTCGGGTGGTTGAGGTGCAGCAAGAGGTCCAGGCTCTCGTGACGAAGCATGAGGCGTTGGAGCTTAACTCGAAGACGCGAGAGTCTGAGCTTGCCGCGGCCCTCGAGAGCGCAAAAAGTGCCAAGGCCGAAGCCCAAAAGGCCCTCCAAGAGATTGACGCGATGAAGAAAATAGCGGTGGGTAAGGCATTCTATATGCAAAGCAAGCATGTGAAAGTAAATTACCTATTACTTACCCGAATCCAGAGCTCTCCAGGAGCATTCGCAGATTTGCCCCGCAGCGTGTCGGATGCCGCAAAGTTTTACCAGGCCGAGGAGGGAAGCCCAATGGAGAAGTTGTTCTAGTCTCAGTATACTGGGACCGAACACTCGGTGCCTATGAGCGACCACCTGAAGCAGCTGGTCGAGCTACACAAAGCGGCCGAACAGGCCATGAAGGGCTTTGTAGTCCGGCTGTGGCCTGGCGACACCCTTCCAAACAGCTACTTCGGCCTGGTGCGGGGGCTTGTGGACACCTGCCCACGGCTGGAGGTCGTCCAGGGTCTGTCTGCATCAAGGTGCACGCCGGGCTTTTGCCCATGTGAAGGTGCAATGGGCCAAGCTAGACGCCGTGAAGCTGATCAAGGAGGGACCGCCGCAGGGCAAGGAGCATCGCAGCCCCAAAATTTATTATGAGGGTGTCCTGAAGGGTACCCATCTTGTAGCGGACAAATGTTCAAAGGATGTAATAGTTGAGTAAACTTGCTCGTGTGATCCTGTATGATGAAAACTTGTTTCATATGCACTATGCAACGCTTGTTTGAATTTAAAATATTACCCTCTGTTTGGCTGTTTATCCAATCTGAGAGATGGCTAGTCCTCGGCTTCTGCCCCCATGCCGCGAGTGCTGGGGTGTTCGGGATAAACCTGAGCACTCTTGTTCCCATTGTTGGGTCCTTCGAGGGAGGTGCTCAGCACAGCGAACAAGGCAACCAGACTAATAATGCTTTATCACTCTCACTTAGCCATAGTATTCTATAATTTTAAATTTCGGCGAAGCCCCTGGTATATAGAAAGCCGAATTCAGGGCGCGATACACGCCTTTAGGCCGGACAGGACCGGCTCCTCGCTCTAAGCAGCATAAGTCTTTAGGGACTCGAAACCTCGCCGAACAGCGACCAGTCTCTCGCCTTATCATGACAGTCAGTTTTAGCTTTCTCTACTGAGGTGCTTAGCCCAGCAGAACCGGGGCACAATCGCAGTAGTTCTCCTAGCGCTACCTTAGCCGATAGAGCAGAACGTAAGGTACCAAAACATAGGAGCCGGGCAAACCCAACATTTGACCAAAGACATGATTCGGAGCTGATGCATATAATGCTATAAGTTCGGGGTGCCGCACTTGTGAAAGTGTTTGGACTTCTCACACCATACTGTGGGGTACTTAAGCCCCTGGTGTGTTGGCCGTACCAAAGTGTACGGTTGCAAGGCATCATTAATGAACACATATATATAAAACAAGAATGCAATAATAGTCGTAATATTATGCGTTGTTTATTCAAAGAGGTGCGTTAAAGCAGAATGATACAGATAGTGCGATAAGAAAAAAGTAGGACTATGTCCCTTCCAAGGGCAAGCTGAGGAATAGTATTAAAGCAAATATTTCACTCGTTATCGTAATCCACCTAGGAGTTCCGTGGTGTGACGTAGCTTCCTGCCTCTCTTGGTTGCTGCATCATGTGTTCGACAATCATGCTGTCGGACAAGGTTTCCAGAGATTAAAGTCCTGAAAGAGAAAAATAACAAAGCGGGAAGCCCCTAGTGCGGTTTAGGCCGCGTCTTGGAGCGTGCTGTAGTTGTGCCCCCCTCTCCACCTATGCCCATGGTATTTGTAATGCGTAATTATCTACGCGTGGCACGAATTTCGCTCTTTGGCTTGGGCCGGGGTGGGGGCCGCATTGCTACGCAAGCTCAGACCGTGCCAGGCAGTCTAGTTGCTGATTACTCCGAGCGCGTTTGAAGGTGTCCGGGTCTTGAAACGCTGAATTGGTGGATTGCCTTGAGAGGCTGCTTTGCGCTTCTGCTGCGAGGGCCGCAGTGTGCTCCTCCGTGCGGAGAGAGCGCTCTGTGTTTCCGTTAACTGTGATGACCCCCCGGGGTCCTGGCATCTTGAGCTTGAGGTATGCATAATGCGGTACCGCATTGAATCTCGAAAATGCGGTTCGCCCTTGCAGTGCATGATAGCCACTGCGGAACAGGACTATATCGAAGATTAATTCTTCGCTTCAGAAGTTATCCGGGGATCCAAAGACCACTTCCAGTGTAATTGAGTCGGTGCAATGGGCCTCTACACCCGGAATGACGCCTTTAAAGGTCGTTTTCATGGGCCTTGAGGGGTCTATACCCATTTTGTGCACGGTGTCCTGGTAAAGCAGGTTCAGGCTGCTACCGCCATCCATAAGGACTCGAATGAGGTGAAATCCGTCAATGATTGGGTCTAAGACCAGTGCGGCGAATCCGTCGTGACGGATACTAGTGGGGTGGTCCCTGCGATCGAAGGTGATCGGGCAGGAGGACCATGGGTTGAACTTTGGGGCGACTGGCTCCAACACATACACATCCCTGAGCGCACGCTTTCGCTCCCTCTTGGGGATGTGGGTTGCGTATATCATGTTCACCATCCGCACTTGTGGGGGGAACCTCTTCTGTCCTCCGGTGTTCGGCTGCCGGGGCTCCTCTTCGTCATTGCTATTTGACCCCTTATTTTTATCTTCGGTAATTAACTTGCCGGCCTGCTTGAACACCCAACATTCCTTGTTGGTGTGGTTCGCTGGCTTGTCAGGGGTACCATGTATTTGACACGAGCAATCGAGTATGCGGTCCAAATTGGACGGGCCCGGAGTGCTTCTTTTAAATGGCTTTTTCCGCTGACCGGGTTTAGAGCCTTTGAATCCGGCATTGACTGTCATATCCTCAGTATTATCGCTGTTAATGCGACGCTTATGTTTGCGACGTGACCTGCTATTGCCGTCCTTGGTATCCGAAGTACCATGGTTTTTTGATATGTTGTTACTGCGAGCCAGCCAACTATCTTCTCCCGCACAAAAGCGGGTCATGAGTGTCGTGAGGGCTGCCATAGATTTCGGCTTTTCCTGTCCAAGGTGCCGGGCAAGCCACTCGTCGCGGATGTTATGCTTGAAGGCTGCTAGGGCCTCTGCATCCAGACAGTCGACGCTTTGATTTTTCTTTGTTAGGAACCATGTCCAGAATTGCCTGGCCGATTCTTCTGGCTGCTGAATTATGTGGCTCAAGTCATCAGCGTCTGGTGGTTGCACATAAGTGCCCTGAAAGTTGTCGAGAAATGCGGCTTCCAGATCTTCCCAACAGCTAATGGACTCTGCTGGCAAGATGTTAAGCCAATGCCGCGCTGGTCCTTTGAGCTTTAGTGGGAGGTATTTGATGGCATGAAAGTCATCGCCGCGGGCCATGTGGATGTGGAGGAGGAAATCCTCGATCCATACCGCAGGATCTGTTGTGCCATCGTATGATTCAATATTTACGGGTTTGAAACCCTCTGGGATTTGATGATCCATTACTTCGTCTGTGAAGCATAGGGGGTGTGAGGCGCCTCTGTATTGGGCTATATCGCGACGCAGCTCGAATGGGTGTTGCCCGCTGTGTTCGGCCCGGTCGGATTGACTTTTACTGTATCCGGCGTGACGTTTATCGTCTCGCATAGTGGCACAGCCTCGTGATCCATAGATCGATCTTGCATGTTTTGCTTTGTCCTCCAATACGTTTCGCAGGTCTGGCGTATTTCCCCATGCCTTTTTATTTGAATGGCTTCGGGGTGCAGGCTGAGTTTTTGGCTGGAATGCCTCTCTATCTCGGCCACGAGGTGGCCGATCACCCGCGTCATACGCTTCTTCCTCCTGTCGGGGTAGCAACCTGCATCTTGGGTAACTCTTGGAGGGGCGCTCGGGTTTATATTCCTCGGCCGCAAGGACTTCAGTCCATCTATCAGCTAGCAGATCTTGATCAGCTTGAAGCTGCTGCTGCTTTTTCTTAACGCTATTTGCCGTGGCTATAAGCGGGTGCTTGAAGCGCTCTTGTTCGACGGGATTCTCTGGCACAGCGAATTCATCATCGCCGAGGCTTGCCTCGTCTTCGGAGGGGGGCATGTAATTATCATCCTCCGCTTCTCCATCTACCGCTCTCTCAGGAGGGCTGGCTCCTCCATCCTCCTGCTCTAAATCTTGCTGCAGGGGATTGTTGTTATCTTCGGCACTATCCGGAGTGTTATTATCTCCTATGCCGGTATCACCACTTTTGCTTTGGCGGGACTTAGAGCGGCGCCGCTGACGTCGGCGCTTGGGTTGCTTCTTGGAGGGGTCATCCTCCGCTGTCTCGTTGCCATTGCCTTCTTTGGGTGTGTCCACCATGTATATATCATATGATGAGGTGGCTGTCCAGTGCCTTGTGGGCAGTGGTTCATCTTCGTCTCCCGCATCGTCGTCCATACCGTCGATGTCTTCGGAGTCAAAGTCGAGCATGTCAGTTAAGTCATCGACAGTGGCTACTAAGTGGGTGGTGGGCGGGCCGCAAATTTCGTCGTCGTCCACATCCCAATCCTGCCGGACATAGTTTGGCCAGGATCCTCTTGACAAGGAGAGAGACCTTAATGAGTTCAGTATGTCACCAAAGGGCGAGTGCTGAAAAATATCTGCGGAGGTAAACTCCATGATCGGAGCCCAATCGGATTCGCTAGGAACGGGCGCAGGCAGTTCGGAGTCTGTGGTCGGAGAGAGATCCGGCAGTTTGTCAACACGGTTCCCGTGCAGAGTAAGGTCGATGTTCGACTCGATCACCGATGAGGGTAAGGCCTCCGTGGCGGGGTCCATCTACCCGTCCATGGACGGCGTAACTGGCTCCGAATTGAGGGTCGGAGTGGGTGCCGGTGTGATCTCCTGAACACTGTCGGGTGGTAGAGCTAAATCGTACTCATCATGACCGCGTGACGCACAAGGCAGAGGCTCGAATCCGTCGAAGATCAAGTCTTCGCGGATATCGGCCGTGTAGTTTAAGCTTCCAAACCTGTCCTGATGGCCAGGGGCGTAGCTTTAAATCTGCTCCAGATGGCCAAGCGAATTGGCCCGAAGTGCAAAGCCGCCGAATACAAAAATCTGTCTGGGGAGAAAAGTCTCACCCTGGACTGCATCGCTAACGATGATAGAAGGAGCCATCAAGCCTAACGGCGACGACACAGAGGAACTCTCAATGAAAGCACCAATGTCGGTGTCAAAACTGGCGGATCTCCGGTAGGGGGTCCCGAACTGTGCGTCTAGGCGGATGGTAATAGGAGGCAGGGGACACGAAGTTTTACCCAGGTTCGCGCCCTCTTGATGGAGGTAAAACCCTACGTCCTGCTTGATTAATATTGATGATATGGGTAGTATAAGAGTAGATCTACCACGAGATCAGAGAGGCTAAACCCTAGAAGCTAGCCTATGGTATGATTGTCTGTTGTCCTACGGACTAAAACCCTCCGGTTTATATAGACACCGGAGAGGGCTAGGGTTACACAAGGTCGGTTACAAAGGAGAAAATATGCATATCCGTATTGCCTAGCTTGCCTTCCACGCCAAGTAGAGTCCCATCCGGACACGAGACGAAGTCTTCAATCTTGCATCTTCATAGTCTAACAGTCCGGCCAAAGAATATAGTCCGGTTGTCCGTAGACCCCCTAATCCAGGACTCCTTCACTTATCATTTTTCTTTTTCTCCTTTTTAGAAGAACGAGGTGCATCTAAATTATTTCTCTGAGAATCTTGCTCAATTCTCTTAGGATGGCCTTCAGGATACAAAGGTTCCTGAGTCATTCTACCAGTTCTAGTAGCCACTCTAACAACATTAATCATTATTCTTTATTATTCAATTCATTGAGAAAATCATTTTGAGCTTTAAGTACTTGTTCTACTTGAGTGGTAACCATAGAAGCATGTTTACTAATAAGTTTAAGTTTACCTTTAACATTAGCCATATAATCACCCAAGTGTCAAGCATATTTGAATTGTATTTCGTTTCTACCAAAATAAGCATTAAAATCTTCTTGCTTAGCCATAAATTTATCAAACTCATCGAAGTATGGGCTAGCAATTTTAGTAAATGGGATTACAACTTTATCATATCTATAGAGAGAATTTACCTTTACTACCTATGTTCGGGTTATCAAGACCATGAGATTTCTTCAATAGGTAAAGGATTAAAATTATATGTTTCTTCAACAGGCGGTAAATTAAGACTATATTTCTTTAATAGGAGGTAAATTCTTAATATCTTCAGCTTTAATACCTTTCTCTTTCATAGATTTCTTTTCCTCTTGCATATCTTCAGGACTGAGAAATAGAATACCCCTCTTCTTGGAGTTGATTTAGGAATAGGCTCAGGTGTCCAATTATTTTCATTTGTCAACATATTATTCAATAGAATTTCAGCTTCATCCGGTGTTCTTTCCCTGAAAACAGAACCAGCACAACTATCCAGGTAATCTCTGGAGGCATCGTTAGTCCATTATAAAAGATATCAAGTATTTCATTTTTCTTAAGAGGATGATCAGGAAAAGCATTAAGTAATTGGAGAAGCCTCCCCCAAGATTGTGGGAGACTCTCTTCTTCAATTTGCACAAAATTATATATATCCCTTAAAGCAACTTATTCTTATGAGCAGGGAAATATTTATCAGAGAAGTAATAAATCATATCCGGGGACTACACACACAACAGGATCAAGAGAATTAAACCATATCTTAGCATCACCTTTAATGAGAACAAAATATTTTAAGGATGTAAAGAACGAGTTCTCTCATTTAGTGAACAGGTGGCTATATCATTCAGTTTAGTAAGAGTGCCACAACAGTTTTAGATTCATAACCATGAAAAGGATCAGATTCAATCAAAGTAATTATATCAGGATCAACAGAGAATTCATAATCCTTATCAGTAACAAACATAGGTGAAGTAGAAAAAGTAGGGTCAGGTTTCATTCTATCATTTAGGGATTGCTTACTCCATTTAGCTAATAATTTTTTAAGTTCAATTCTATTTCTGCAAGCTAGAATAGCTAAAGAAGCATCTTGATCAAAAACATAACCCTTAGGAATGGCAAGTGGTTCTTCATCATCACTTTCATCGGTATCAGCAGATTCAATATTTTCAATTTCTCTAGCCCTAGCAAGTTGTTCATCAAGAAAAGCATTAAGTGGCATAGTAATATCAGGCATAGAGGTAGTTTCATCATAAGTATCATGCATAGCAGAAGTGGCATCATCAATAACATGCGACATATCAGAACGAATAGCAGAAGCAGGTGTAGGTGTCGCAAGCTTACTCAAAACGAAAGGTGAATCAAGTGCAGAGGTAGATGGCAGTTCCTTACCTCCCCTCATAGTTGAGGGATATATATTGGTTTTTGGATCTCTCAAGTTCTTCGTAATGATAAGGAAATATATATCCCAAGTGACTCAAAGAATAGAGCTGTGCTCCCCGGCAACGGCGCCAGAAAATAGTCTATGATAACCCACAAGTATAGGGGATCACAACAGTTTTCGAGGGTAGAGTATTCAACCCAAATTTATTGATTCGACACAAGGGGAGCCAAAGAATATTCTCAAGTATTAGCAGATGAGTTGTCAATTCAACCACACCTGGAAAACTTAATATCTACAGCAAAGTATTTAGTAGCAAGTGGTATGATAGTAGCGGTAATGGTAGCGAAAGTAATAGTTTTGGTTTTATAGTGATTGTAACAGTAGCAACGGAAAAGTAAATAAGCAAAGATCAATATGTGAAAAGCTCGTAGGCATTGGATCAGTGATGGATAATTATGTCGGATGCGATTCCTCATGCAATAGTTATAACATAGGGTGACACAGAACTAGCTCCAGTTCATCAATGTAATGTAGGCATGTATTCCAAATATACTCATACATGCTTATGGAAAAGAACTTGCATGACATCTTTTGTCCTACCCTCCCGTGGAAGCGGGCTCCTATTGGAAACTAAGGGATATTAAGGCCTCCTTTTAATAGAGTACCGGACCAGAGCATTAACACTTAGTGAATACATGAACTCCTCAAACTACAGTCATCACCGGTAAGTATCCCGATTATTGTCACTTCGGGGTTAACGGATCATAACACATAATAGGTGACTATAGACTTGCAAGATAGGATCAAGAACTCACATATATTCATGAAAACATAGTAGGTTTAGATCTGAAATCATGGCACTCGGGCCCTAGTGACAAGCATTAAGTATAGCAAAGTCATAGCAACATCAATCTCAGAACATAGTGGATACTAGGGATCAAACCCTAACAAAACTAACTCGATTACATGATAAATCTCATCCAACCCATCACCGTCCAGCAAGCCTACGATGGAATTACTCACGCACGACGGCGAGCGACATGAAATTGGTGATGGAGGAAGGTTGATGATGACGATGGTGACGGATTCCCCTTTCCGGAGCCCCGAACGAACTCCAGATCAGCCCTCCCAAGAGATATTAGGGCTTGGCGGCGGCTCTGTATCGTAAAACGCGATGAATCCTTCTCCCTGGTTTTTTCTCCCCAAACATGAATATATAGAGTTGGAGTTGAGGTCGATGGAGCACCAGGGGGCCCACAAGGCAGGGGGCGCGCCCCCACCCTCGTGGACAGGGTGTGGGCCCCCTAGCCTTGATTATCTCGCCATTATTTTTTATATATTCCAAAAATATTCTCCGTTGATTTTCAGGTCATTCCGAGAACTTTTATTTCCGCACAAAAATAACACCATGGCAATTCTGCTGAAAACAGCGTCAGTCTGTGTTAGTTCCATTCAAATCATGCAAGTTAGAGTACAAACCAAGGGCAAAAGTGTTTGGGAAAGTAGATACGTTGGAGACTTATCAACTCCCCCAAGCTTAAACCTTTGCTTGTCCTCAAGCAATTCAGTTGATAAACTGAAAGTGATAAAGAAATTTTTTTACAAACTTTGTTTGCTCTTGTTGTTGTAAATATGTAAAGCCATCATTCAAGTTTTCAGCAAAGATTATGAACTAACCATATTCACAATAACATTTACGTCTCATGTTTACTCATATCAATGACATAATCAACTAGCTAGCAATAATGATAAATCTCGGATGACAACACTTTCTCAAAACAATCATAATATGATATAACAAGATGGTATCTCGCTAGCCCTTTCTGAGACCGCAAAACATAAATGCAGAGCACCACTGAAGATCAAGGGCTGACTGGAAATTGTAATTCATGGTAAAAGAGATCCAGTCACAGTCATACTCAATGTAAACTAATAGTAATACATGCAAATGAAAGTGGTGCTCTCCAACTGGTGCTTTTTAATAAGAGGGTGATGACTCAACATAAAACTAAATAGATAGGCCCTTCGCAGAGGGAAGCAGGGATTTGTAGACGTGCCAGAGCTCGGTTTTGAAATAGAGATGAAAAATATTTTGAGCGGTATACTTTCATTGTCAACATAGCAACCGAGATCTCTCGATATCTTCCATGCTACACACATTATAGGCGGTTCCCAAGCAGAATGGTAAAGTTTATACTCCCCACCACCAACAAGCATCTATTCATGGCTTGCCCTAAACAACGGGTGCCTCCAACTAACAAAAATCCTAGGGGAGTTTTGTTTGCAATTATTTTGATTTGATTTGAGCATGGGACTGGTCATCCCGATGACCAGCCATTTTCTCGTGAGTGAGGAGCGGAGTCCACTCCTCTTGAGAATAACCCGCCTAGCATGGAAGATACAGACAGCCCTAGTTAATACATGAGCTATTCGAGCATACAAAACAGAATTTCATTTGAAGGTTTAGAGTTTGGCACATACAAATTTACTTGGAACGGCAGGTAGATACCGCTTATCGGAAGGTATGGTGGACTCATATGGAATAACTTTTGGGGTTTATGGAAGTGGATGCACAAGCAGTATTCCCGCTTAGTACAGGTGAAGGCTAGAAAGAGACTGGGAAGCGACCAGCTAGAGAGCGACAATAGTCATGAACATGCATTAAAATTAATCAACACTGAATGCAAGCATGAGTAGGATATAATTCACCATGAACATAAATATCGTGGAGGCTATGTTGATTTTGTTTCAACTACATGCGTGAACATGTGCCAAGTCAAGCCACTCGAATCGTTTAAAGGAGGATACCACCCTATCATACCACATCACAACCATTTTAATAGCATGTTGGTACGCAAGGTAAGCCATTATAAACTCCTAGCAAATTAAGCATGGCATGAGCAACTATAATCTCTAATTGTCATTCCAAACATATTTCATTCCTAATAGGCTGAATCAGGAACGATCAACTAATCATATTTACAAAAACAAGAGAGGTCGAGTTCATACCAGCTTCTCTCATCTCAATCAGTCCATCATATATCGTCATTATTGCCTTTCACTTGCACAACCGAACAGTGTGGATAATAATAATAGTGCACGTGCATTGGACTAAGCTAGAATCTGCAAGCATTCAATTCAAGGGAGAAGATAAGGTAATATGGGATCTTTGTTAGATCAACAATAATGCATATGAGAGCCACTCAACATTTTCATTAAGGTCTTCTCCTCTCGACCCCCACAAAAGAAAAGAAACAAAACTATTTACACGGGAAAGCTCCCAACAAGCAAAAGAGGAACGAGAAATCTTTTTGGGTTTTCTTTTTAATTACTACTACTACATGCATGAAAGTAAACTAGCTGAAAGCTACAACTAAATATTTTTATTAAGGTTTTTTAAACACACAAGAAGAAAGCTTAACAAGAAAAAAAACTAGCATGGATAGTATGCTGAAAAAGTATGAGCACCGACAACTGGAATGAGTGTGTGAACATGAATGTAATGTCGGTGAGAAATATGTACTCCCCAAGCTTAGGCTTTTGGCCTAAGTTGGTCTATGCCCACGGATGGCCTAGTGGAAATCCAAAGATGTAACTGGGGTCGTACTGAGATGCAACAACTATTGCCTCACGAGCTGCAGCTTGGAGGCAGGCTGCCTCCGTCCTCCTCTCATACTCGTTCGCCTTGTCCATGGTTATAATATATCTCCCTTTTGTCTGAAAGTCAAAGAAAGCAGGAGCAGGGAGAGCAACATGGACGGTGCTCCGTCTGTCAAAGATTAGTCGGTACTGGAGGAACTGTTCATTCCTCTCAACAAACTGATGATGAACCATAGCATTATAATCTAGATAAGCAGGAGGAAATTCAATATCATTCTCATGTATGGGTATCTCAAGAAAATTAGCTAGACGAGTTGCATAAATTCCACCAAACAAGTCTCCACTTAAACTATTAAGATGCAACCTACGTGCAACAATAGCCCCCAAGTTATATTGTTTATCACCTAATACCGCACTCTTGAGGACACTAAGATCTAGAACGCACATGTGACAAGCCTCATCTTTATCGTTAATGCATCTACCCACGAAGTGAGAAAAATAATGTATGGAAGGAAAATGAACGCTCCCTATGGTAGCTTGTGTGATTTCCCTAGATCCCCCCACAGTAATACTAGCGAGAAAGTCTTTATATTCATATTTGCGAGGTTCACTAACATTGCCCCAGTGCGGAAGTTTACAAGCAGTATTAAAATCTTCTAGGTCCATGGTATATAATTTATCATAAAGATCAAATAGAATAGTGTGAGAGTTGCGCGGGGATGTAAATTTAAACCTTCTCACAAAGGAATCAGTTAGGTGATACGTCTCCAACGTATCTACTTTTCCAAACACTTTTGCCCTTGTTTTGGACTCTAACTTGCATGATTTGAATGGAACTAACCCGGCTGACGCTGTTTTCAGCAGAATTACCATGGTGTTATTTATGTGCAGGAGCAAACGTTCTCGGAATGACCCGAAACTTCACAGAGACACTTTTCAGAAAATAAGAAAAATACCTGCCAAAGATGAAGGACAGGGGGGCCACCACCTTGCCACGAGGGTGGTGGGGCGCCCCCTACCTCGTGGGCCCCCTGTTGCCTCTCTGACTCCAACTCCACCTCCATATATTGAGTTTTGAGGAGGAAAAAATCAGGGAGAAGAAATCATCGTGTTTTACGATACAGAGCCACCGCCAAGCCCTAAAACCTCTCGGGAGGGCTGATCTGGAGTCTGTTCGGGGCTCCAGAGAGGGGAATCCCTCGCCATCGTCATCATCAACCATCCTCCATCACCAATTTGATGATGCTCACCGCCGTGCGTGAGTAATTCCATCGTAGGCTTGCTGGACGGTGATGGGTTGGATGGGATCTATCATGTAATCGGGTTAGTTTTGTTAGGGTTTGATCCCTAGTGTCCACTATGTTCTGAGATTGATGTTGCTATGACTTTGCTATGCTTAATGCTTGTCACTAGGGCCCGAGTGCCATGATTTCAGATCTGAACCTATTATGTTTTCATCAATATATGAGTGTTCTTGATCCTATCTTGCAAGTCTATAGTCATATATTATGTGTTATGATCCGTTAACCCTGAAGTGACAATAATCGGGATACTTACCGGTGATGACCGTAGTTTGAGGAGTTCATGTATTCACTATGTGTTAATGCTTTGTTCTGGTTCTCTAGTAAAAGGAGACCTTAATATCCCTTAGTTTCCATAAGGATCCCGCTGCCACGGGAGGGTAGGACAAAAGATGTCATGCAAGTTCTTTTCCATAAGCACGTATTACTATGTTCGGAATACAAGCCTACAATATATCAATGAACTGGAGCTAGTTCTGTGTCACCCTAGGTTATGACTGTTACATGATGAACCACATCCGGCATAATTCTCCATCACCGATCCATTGCCTACGAGCTTTCCATATATTGTTCTCCGCTTATTTACTTTTCCGTTGCTATTGCTATCATCACTACAAAATACCAAAAACATTACTTTTACTACTGTTACCTTTTGCTACCGTTATCACCACTATCATATTACTTTGCAACTAAACACTTTGCTGCAGATATTAAGTTTCCAGGTGTGGTTGAATTGACAGCTCAGCTGCTAATACTTGAGAATATTCTTTGGTTCCCCTTGTGTCGAATCAATAAATTTGTGTTGAATACTCTACCCTCGAAAACTATTGCAATCCCCTATACTTGTGGGTTATCAAGACTATTTTCTGGTGCCGTTGCCGAGGAGCATAGCACTATTCTTTGAGTCACTTGGGATATATATCTGCTTATCATTATGAAGAACTTGTGAGATCCAAAAACCAAGATCTATCCCTCAACTACGAGGGGAGGTAAGGAACTGCCATCTAGCTCTGCACTTGATTCACCTTCTGTTTTGAGTAAGCTTGCGACACCTACACCTGCTTCTGCTATTCGTTCTGATATGTCGCATGTTATTGATGATGCCACTTCTGCTATGCATGATACTTATGATGAAACTACCTCTATGCCTGATACTACTATGCCACTCAGTGCTTTTCTCGATGAACAACTTGCTAGGGCTAGAGAAATTGAAAATATTGAATCCGATGATACTGATGAAAGTGATGATGAAGAACCACTTGCCATTCCTAAGGGTTATGTTTTTGATCAAGATGCTTCTTTAGCTATTTTAGCTTGCAGAAATAGAATTGAACTTAAAAAATTATTAGCTAAATGGAGTAAGCAATCCCTAAATGATAGAATGAAACATGACCCTGCTTTTGCTACTTCACCTATCTTTGTTACTGATAAGGATTATGAATTCTCTGTTGATCCTGATATAATTACTTTTGTTGAATCTGATCCTTTTCATGGTTATGAATCTGAAACTGTTGTGGCACATCTTACTAATCTGAATGATATAGCTGCCCTGTTCACTAAAGATGAGAGAACTCGCTACTTTTATATCCTTAAAATATTTCCGTTCTCATTAAAAGGTGATGCTAAGATATGGTTTAATTCTCTTGATCCTGGTTGTGTGCGTAGTCCCCAGGACATGATTTATTACTTCTCTGCTAAATATTTCCCTGCTCATAAGAAACAAGCTGCTTTAAGGGATATATATAATTTTGCACAAATTGAAGAAGAGAGTCTCCCACAAGCTTGGGGGAGGCTTCTCCAATTACTTAATGCTTTGCCTGATCATCCTCTTAAGAAAAATGAAATATTTGATATCTTTTATAATGGACTAACCGATGCCTCCAGAGATTACCTGGATAGTTTTGCTGGTTTTGTTTTCAGGGAAAGAACACCGGATGAAGCTGAAATTCTATTGAATAATATGTTGACAAATGAAAATAATTGGACAGCTCTGGAGCCAATTCCTGAGCCTATTCCTAAACCAACTCTGAAGAAGAGGGGTATTCTATTTCTCAGTCCTAAAGATATGCAAGAGGCAAAGAAATCTATGAAAGAAAAATGTATTAAAGCTAAAGATGTTAAGAATTTACCTCCTATTGAAGAAATACATGGTCTTAATTTACCGCCTGTTGAAGAAACATATAATCTTAATCCTTTACCTATTGAAGAAACTCATGGTCTTGATAACCCGACATAGGTAGTAAAGGTAAATTCTCTCTATAGATATGATAAAGTTGTAATCCCATTTACTAAAATTGCTAGCCCATGCTTAGATGAGTTTGATAAATTTATGGCTAAGAAAGAATACTTTAATGCTTATTTTTGTAGACAACTGAAATACAATTCAAATATGCTTGGACACTTGGGTGATTATATGGCTAATGTTAAAAGTGAACTTAAGCTTATTAGTAAACATGCTTCTATGGTTACCACTCAAGTAGAACAAGTACTTTAAAGCTCAAAATGATTTGCTCAATGAATTGAATAGTAAAGATAATGATTATGCTGTTAGAGTGGCTACTAGAACTGGTAGAATGACTCAGGAACCTTTGTATCCTGAAGGCCATCCTAAGAGAATTGAGCAAGATTCTCAGAGAAATAATATAGATGCACCTAGTTCCTCTAAAAAGAAGAAAAAGAAAAATGATAAGACTTTGCATGCTTCTAGTGATCCTATCGTTGAAACACCTGAGAATCCAAATGATATTTCTATTTCTGATGCTGAAACACAACCTGGTAATGAACCTGAAACTAGTGATAATGTCAATAATAATGTTCGTGATGATGCTCAACCTGGTAATGATAATGATATAGAGATTGAACCTGCTGTTGATCTTGATAACCCACAATCAAAGAATCAACGTTATGATAAGAAAGACTTTGTTGCTAGCAAACATGGTAAAGAAAGAGAACCATGGGTTTAGAAACCCATGCATTTTCCTCCCAAACCGTCCAAGAAAAAGGATGATGAGGATTTTGAGCGCTTTGCTAAAATGATTAGACCTATATTTTTGCGTATGCGATTAACTGATATGCTTAAAACAAATCTTTATGCTAAGTACATGAAAGATATTATTACAAATAAAAGAAAGATACCCGAAGCTAAAATTTCCACCATGCTTGCTAATTATACTTTTAAGGGTGGAATACCAAAGAAACTTGGCGATCCAGGACTACCCACTATACCATGCTCTATTAAAAGAAACTATGTTAAAACTGCTTTATGTGATCTTGGAGCCGGTGTTAGTGTTATGCCTCTCTCTTTATATCGTAGACTTGATTTGATAGTTGACACCTACTGAAATATCTTTGCAAATGGCTGATAAATAAACTGCTATAACCTATCGGTATTTGTGAGGATGTGCTATTGTTGTTGCAAATGTTACTATTTTAACGGACTTCGTTATTCTTGATATTCCGAGGACGATAGTATATCTATTATTCTTGGAAGACCTTTTTTTGAATACTGCAGGGGCTGTTATTGATTGCACTAAAAGGCAATGTCACTTTCATGTTAAATGGTAATTGAGCATACGGTAACACTTTCCAAGGAAACAACTCAAGTTCATTAGTATCCAACTCTATTGGAAAAATTCCATCGATTATATTTTGGAGGTTTTGAATTTCCTCTTCCTACATGTCAAGAAGAAATATGATATTCTTATTATTGGGATGTGCATATCCCGTTGAGGTAACCATAGTGTTTTATTCGAATTTCTCCGGTTCCATGTTATTCCGGAATGAGTTCGTTAACAAGACTTGATCACTTGTTAGTGGATTCCTTTTGATGACCATGAGATGGATGAAACTAGAAGGCACAACCTCTATACCCCACTTTTTACTTCTTCTATTTATATTAAATTAAAATAATAATAATATTTTTTCTGTCTGTTATCTGATTATCCATACAATATAAGAATACCTGATAAATAAAAGTTCTCCGAAATGCCCTGAAAAATTAAATATGATATTTTCTAGAATATTTGAGTGATTTATGAACTGAATTACACCAGGGGGTCAACCACCGTGCCACAGGGGTGGAGGGCGCGCCCACCCCTAGGGCGCGCCCCTGCTCGTGGGCCCACGGTGGCCCCCCTCCCCTTATCCCTTTCAACCATACACTTCATCTTCCTCCCCAAACACGAATAACCAGCTCCAACCCCGAGTCCAAGCTCGTTTTGCTGCCATTTTCGATCTCCTTGCTCAAAGCACCTCTCACAAAACTGCTTGGGGAGATTGTTCCTTCGTATGTGACTCCCCCATTGGTCCAATTAGTTTTTGTTCTAGTACTTTATTCATTGCAAATTTTTGCTTCTTAGGTGACCCTGTTATTGAGCTTGCATGTCAAATTTATATGGTCAAAAGTAGTTTTGATGCATGATATAGGCCCTAGGCACTTGTAGGAGTAGTTACTATCAATATTATTGAGTTTGGTTTACTTTTATTTTGAAGTTACTAAAAATTTCAGAATTTTTCAGAAAATGATGAGGAGACTTCTGAGGGGATCATCGAGCCAAAGCTCAAAGGAAAAGGCACCGAAGCCTAAGTATAATCTGCCTCGCACCGTCGGAGGTTCGGGCGTGTGAATGGCCTTCCGAGGATTTCTTAAGAGCAGCCAGGATTTATGAAGATTTTCATGAGTTGGCTCAGACTACAAGCCTTACCGCTTTCCTCCTACGACCAATGCGATCAGTATCTCTTGCTCACAAATACCTTTGTGCAAAACTTTCATTTTCATTCTAGGAACTCACCACCTGCGGTGGAATTTTATTTATATGATGAGCATAAGGAGATGTCACTTTATGATTTCTGTCAGATTTGTTTAGTCCCTTTTGAGGGCAATACAGAAGAACCACATCATGATGATGTGGAGGGATTTATTGACACTATCACTGTAGGGGAAACAAGGAAGGTTTCCGGATGCACGAATCACTAGCATACACTTTCCTATTTTACGTTACTTTGCTTTATTTGCTAGTCGTGGCTTAATTGGTTGCGGAAACTGTGGAAACTTGAGTATCCCTGATATTATTATTTTGCACCACGGTTTATACGGTGATAACTCTTTTAGTTATGGGCGGCATTATTGCCAAACGGTTAAGTCTGAACCGTACCAAGGGCCCCATCTTTGGAGGCATCTATGCTACACGCCTAGCTGCACATTTTAACATACCTATTAGGCATTATGAGAAGGAAGAAAAGGTGCTGCCTCATGTTTATTTAGATTATAAAAGTATGGTGGCGCATGATTTTATTGTTAAGAATAGGGAAGGAGAGCTTAAATATCAATTGTTCTTTAATAAACATCATCCTGAGACTATTACCTTGCCTGCTCCTTCTTTATTTGATTTGACTGTAGGCACGTACCTTGTTCCGTTGACGGCTATCCACGCCTTCCGGAACCCTGCACCAGCCGAGGAGCAAGATCCGGAACCACAATTTGATCCTTCACGACAGTCTAATTACCAGTGGGATCCGGAGATGATTGTCAGCCAGTGGCAATTGGAGCCTTCCTCCTCTTCTTCTCAGTAAGACCCCAACTACTATTATGGATATCCGCCACGCCAGCCGTGGCCATAGACCAACTTAGGCCAAAAGCCTAAGCTTGGGGGAGTACGTATTTCTCACCGACATTACATTTATGCTCACACACTCATTGCTAGATGTCGGTGCTCATACTTTTTCATTGTATCATCCATGCTAGTTTATTTTCCTTTTTATGCTTTCTTCTTGTGTGTTTAATAAACCTTAAGAAAAACCAAAAAATTTAGTTGTAGCTTCTAGCTAGTTTTAATTTCCATGCTTGTAGTAGTAATTAAAAAGAAAACCCAAAAATATTTCATGTTCTTCTTTTGCTTGTTGGGAGCTTTCCCGTGTAAATAGTTTTATTTCTTTTCTTTGGGGGTCGATAGGAGAAGACCATGATTAAATTGTTGAAGTGGCTCTTATATGCATTATTGTTGATCTGACAAAAGATCCCATATTGCCTTGTCTTCTCCTGTTTATTGAATGTCTGCAGATTCCAGCTTAGTCCGATGCACCTGCACTATTATTATAATTCACATCGTTCAGTCGTGCAAGTGAAAGGCAATTATGACGATATATGATGGACTGACTGAGATGAGAAAAGCTGGTATGAACTCGACCTCTTTTGTTTTTGTAAATATGATTAGTTCATCGTTCCTGATTCAGCCTATTATGAATAAACATGTTTGCAATGACAATTAGAGATTGTAGTTTCTTGTGCCATGCTTGATTAGCTATGAGTTATAATGGTTTACCTTGCGTGCCAACATGCTATTAAAATGGTTATGATGTGGTATGATAGGTGGTATCCTCCTCTGAATGATTTAAGTGACTTGACTTGGCACATGTTCACACATGTAGTTGAAACAAAATCAACATAGCCTTCACGATATTTATGTTCATGTTGGATTATATCTTACTCATGCTTGCATTCAGTGTTGATTAATTTTAATGCATGTTCATGACTGTTGTCGCTCTCTAGCTGGTCGCTTCCCAGTCTTTTGCTAGCCTTCACCTGTACTAAGCAGGAATACTGCTTGTGCATCCAAACTCCTTAAAACCCCAAAGTTATTCCACATGAGTCCACTATACCTACCTTTATACGGTATCTACCTGCCGTTCCAAGTAAATTTGTATGTGCCAAACTCTAAACCTTCAAATAAATATCCTGTTTTGTATTCTCGAATAGCTCATGTATCAACTAGGGTTGTCTGTATCTTCCATGTTAGGCGGGTTATTCTCAAGAGGAGTGGACTCCGCTCCTCACTCATGAGATAAATGGCTGGTCACTGGGATGCCCAGTCCCATGCTTTATGCAAACTAAATCAAAATAATTGCAAATAAAACTCCCCCTGGGACTCTTGTTAGTTGGAGGCACTCGTTGTTTCGAGCAAGCCATGGATTGATGCTTGTGGTGGAAGGGGGAGTATAAACTTTACCATTCTGTTTGGGAACTACCTATAATGTGTGTAGCATGGAAGATATAGCCATCTCTTGGTTGTTATGTTGACAATGAAAGTATACCGCTCAAAATATTATTCACCTCTATTTCAAAACAGAGCTCTGGCACCTCTACAAATCATTGCTTCCCTCTGCGAAGGGCCTATCTATTTACTTTTATGCCGAGTCATCATCCTCTTATTAAAAAGCACCAGTTGGAGAGCACCTCTGTCATTTGCATTCATTATTGTTAGTCTAAATTGAGTATGACTTAACTGGATCTCTTTTACCATGAATTACAATGTCTAATCAGTCCTTGATCTTTAAAGGTGCTCTGCATTTATGTTTTGCGGTCTCAAAAAGGGCTAGCGAGATACCATCCTGTTATATCATATTATGATTGTTTTGAGAAAGTGTTGTCATCCGAGTTTTATTATTATGGCTCGCTAGTTGATTATGCTATTGATATGAGTAAACTTGAGACCTATGCGTTATTGCAAATGTGGTTAGTTATAATCTTTGCTGAAAACTTGAATGTTGGCTTTACATATTTACAACAGCAAGAGCAAACAGAGTTTGTAAAAGTTTTTCTTTATCACTTTCAGTTTGTCAACTGAATTTCTTGAGGACAAGCAAAGGTTTAAGCTTGGGGAGTTGATACGTCTCCAACGTATCTACTTTTCCAAACACTTTTGCCCTTGATTTGGACTCTAACTTGCATGATTTGAATGGAACTAACCCGGACTGACAATGTTTTCAGCAGAATTACCATGGTGTTATTTATGTGTAGGAGCAAACGTTCTCGGAATGACCTGAAACTTCACGGAGACACTTTTCAGAAAATAAGAAAAATACCTGCCAAAGATGAAGGCCAGGGGGGCACCACCTTGCCACGAGGGTGGGGGGCGCGCCTGCCCCCCTTGGGTGCGCCCCCTACCTCATGGGCCCCCTGTTGCCTCTCCGACTCCAACTCCACCTCCATATATTGAGTTTCGATGAGGAAAAAATCAGGGAGAAGAAATCATCGCGTTTTACGATACGGAGCCGCCGCCAAGCCCTAAAACCTCTCGGGAGGGCTGATCTGGAGTCCGTTCGGGGCTCCGGAGAGGGGAATCCATCGCCATCGTCATCATCAACCATCCTCCATCACCAATTTCATGATGCTCACCGCCGTGCGTGAGTAATTCCATCGTAGGCTTGCTGGACGGTGATGGGTTGGATGGGATCTATCATGTAATCGAGATAGTTTTGTTAGGGTTTGATCCCTAGTGTCCACTATGTTCTGAGATTGATGTTGCTATAACTTTGCTATGCTTAATGCTTGTCACTAGGGCCCGAGTGCCATGATTTCAGATATGAACCTATTATGTTTTCATCAATACATGAGTGTTCTTGATCCTATCTTGCAAGTCTATAATCACCTATTATGTGTTATGATCCGTTAACCCTGAAGTGACAATAATCGGGATACTTACCGGTGATGACCGTAGTTTGAGGAGTTCATGTATTCACTATGTGTTAATGCTTTGTTCTGGTTCTCTATTAAAAGGAGACCTTAATATCCCTTAGTTTCCGTAAGGACCCCGCTGCCACGGGAGGGTAGGACAAAAGATATCATGCAAGTTCTTTTCCATAAGCATGTATGACTATGTTCGGAATACATGCCTACATTATATCAATGAACTGGAGCTAGTTCTGTGTCACCCTAGGTTATGACTGTTACATGATGAACCGCATCCGGCATAATTCTCCATCACCGATCCATTGCCAACGAGCTTTCCATATATTGTTCTCCGCTTATTTACTTTTCCGTTGCTATTGCTATCATCACTACAAAATACCAAAAACATTACTTTTACTACCGTTACCTTTTGCTACCGTTATCACCACTATCATATTACTTTGCTACTAAACACTTTGCTGCAGCTATTAAGTTTCCAGGTGTGGTTGAATTGACAACTCAGCTGCTAATACTTGAGAATATTCTTTGGCTCCCCTTGTGTCGAAACAATAAATTTGGGTTGAATACTCTACCCTCGAAAACTGTTGCGATCCCCTATACTTGTGGGTTATCATTAGGTAGAGGTATTGCGGCCACTTATCTGACACAAAGCCCTCAAGATCAGCGTTACGCACATACGCGTGAAATTCCTCCTTAATTCCTGCTTCGACCATAAAATCTTCTGACGGCCATTCACAAGGCCGCACTTGAGCTTCTCTTGGTAGTTCATGGTCCGGCTCATGTATCAAGGGCCTGGGTCCTTGCTTCCTTCAGGAACCACCTTCGTATATTTTCCTAAACATAGTTCTTCCTCTAAAAAATTTCTGAAATTTTTTAGTGACTCAAAAATAAAAGTGAACCAAACTCAACAAGATTGATAGCAACTACAACTACAAGTGCCTAGAGGCCATATCATGCATTAGAACTACTTGGGACCAAATAAATTTGACGTGCAATCTCAAGAACTGGGTCACCTAAGCAGCTAAAATTTGCAATAAATAAAGCACTAGAACAAAAACTAATTGGACCATTGGAGGAGTCACATACTGAAGAACAACCCCCCAAAGCAGTTTTGTGAATGGAGATTTGAGCAAGGAGATCGAAAATGGCAGCAAGATGAACTAGAACTTGGGTTTGAGCTGGTGGATGATTTTTTCTGGAGGAAGACGAAGTGTGTGGGTGCAAGAATAAGTGGAGGGGGCCCACGTGGGGTTCACGAGGCAGGGGGCGTGCCCAGGGGGTAGGGCGCGCCCTCCACCCTCGTGGGCATATGGTGGGTCCCCTGGTGTGTTCTCAGTGCCAAAAATTCTTAAATATTCCAGAAAAAATCATATTAAATTTTCAGGGCATTTGGAGAAGTTTTATTTTCGGGTATTTTTTTATTGCAAGGATAATTCAGAAAACAGACAGAAAATACTTGTAACATCCCAAATTTTCAATTTTGAATGTTATACATTAGATCATCATGCATATCATATTTTATTTTGGTTGATCCTAGAAATTCTACGCAACTCAATGACCCACAGAGAGAGTTGGGGATTTCGTTATTTTCATATTTGAGTTCTCTCAAATTTTGAGAATAGGATCATTTGATTTTACTTATTTTATCATCAATTATTTCTATAACAAAAATATGAGAGAGGGAATAAAATGACTTTCCCAAAATAAAAAAATATTGAGGATTTAATAAAAAAATCAAATAAGATTTTATTTCGGAGTTTTTCAGTGTTTTATTTGAATTTAGGAAAAAAAGTGCGTTTTTCAAATTTGCATTTAGGGCCCAAATAAATGTTCACCTTGTGCGGCTTGATTTTAGAAGCCCGTGAAAATTTATGTCGGAATTTTTGGAGTCCGTTTAGTATTTATTTTTATTTTTCTTCCGAGCGGAATAATTAAAAAAAACGAACCGACTTCGGGCTGTACCCAAGCAGGACACCGCCCGGGGGCAGCCTTTAAATAGCGCCGCCCCGAGCCGCCCCAGCCCATCAGCCCCGCCTCGATCCGCGCGCGCCGCCGGAGCCACCGTCGCCGCCGCCGACGATCCCGCCGCCCGAGGTTCGTCACGCCTCGTTTTCCGTGCCGAAAAAAAAGAGAGAAAAAAAATTCGGCATTCGTCGTTTTTCTTTTTCTCGGATTAAATCCGCGTTTTTTCTGATCGCGATTCCTGATCTGATTTTCGTTTTAGTTTAACTTTTCGCTCGTTTATCGGAATCAGGCGATTCAAGCACCTAGGGATTCGTCTCGAAACCCTCTATCCGTTTAATGAACTTAAACAAGATTTTGCTACTGTAAAATTTGCGCTAGATCCAGATTACTAGAATGAAGTTGTTTTCTTTCGCAGTTTGTTTTTCGTTGCTTCGTTCGATTTGATTCTTTTTGCCAACCGGAGTTCTTAAGTTGAACATTCTAGTTAGATCTCTTATTTGAGTTTTACCTGTGCATTAGATGAGTACTTATTGTATGCTTGTTTGTTTGCGATAGAGTACCCGGAGTGCGCCGCATGTTACTTCGAATCGTTAGGTTTTGCGGATCATCAGCAAGGCAAGTAACACTTTGATCATACCTTTTCTACTACCCAGTTTTATTGCATTAGATCAATCCTCACACATTGCATGATTAGGATCTAATTAAATTGTGGGATGGGAAGTAGATGAGGTAGTACCTATTACCTGTTATTATCAAACCTTTGAGAGTTACTTCTACGTTTGCTTATTATGCCATGCTATGCTAGTAGACATGGATTGGGTGAGTGATATCCATGACAGATGTGAGATTGTTAATTAATGGTTTATCTAAGGTGGCAACTTAAACACACATCTGGGTGGATTGAGGCACCTGGGTATTCCAGGACTTGCCTGTTTTCTTTTGGACCGCCACCGAGGCTCAAAGGGATCATGAGACTATTCATACTAGAAACTTCCGTGTGCAGCCACAAGCTATTATGGGCTCTAGCATAGTTGACTAAGTTGTGCGAACTCTTACAGTGGTAGACTAGCAGATGTAGGGGATATAGGTGGTACGGTCTACCCGATCGTAAGGTGCTAGCGCTTCTGAAAGACTATGTCTCGGTCATCCATCTTCTCAAACACCATGTAGTGCGAGAAACCAAACGGAGGCGATCGAGTCTTGTGGGGAAAAGTGCGCAAGCCTTTGCAGAGTGTAATAAACTAATCATGGTTAGCCGTGTCCCCGGTTATGGACATCTTGAGTATCTAGTACTTGGATTTTCATGTGAATCTCAACATGTTACCCTAAATTAATTTTGTTGGGTTTGTTTAATGATGATGCTTAATTGGGATTGAGAATGCTGTCAACCATTCTCAATGTTTAACAACCACCATGATAGTTAAAAATTTATTCCTTTGAAGTAGGGAAAAATTGGCTTTACGCAAAACTGTAACCATAGAGCTTTCCACCAGCCAAATATGCATATAGTATAGCTGTTTCATTCCATTACTCTCTATGTGTTACCTTGCCAGCATATTCCATGTGCTGACCCATTTTCGGGCTGCAACGTTAATGTTGCAGACTTTTCAGATGACGATTAAGGAGTTTTTAGGTTGTGGTCCTATACTCAGTGATGCTGTTGGAGTTGATGGACTCACTTGTCTTCCAAGCCTTCTGCTGTTATCGTTATTAGATGGCCTTAAGCCATACTTATTGTAATAAGTTCTCTTTTGAGACACTCGATGTAATAAGTGTGTGATTGCTACTCTGCTATAAATCCTCCGAGTACTGTGTGGTGTCAGCATTACTGATCCAAGGATGACACCGGAGCACAGATATCAGACTGTTTAAGGTCTGGTCGTTACAGAGATGGTATTAGAGCACACGCTGACTGTAGGACACGGCCACTAAGCTAAAGACCTAGATCACTATTCACTCTCTTCTCTTCTGACCTCTCATCTTTTCTACTCTTTAGGATGGCGGATGCAAGGAACAAGTTCACACAACCGGATGAAGATACACCCTTTGGACGTCACTTGAAGGAAGTCACTAGATACCTGAACATAGGAGTACCTAGCTTCACGGGAACCTACAACGCCACTTTACCTGAAGAAGAGCGCTGGATGATTCAAGTTCAAGTTCCAGGAAGGACGTTCATGCCAGTCACTGAGCCCATAAAATTTTCTTTTGATGCACCAACTTGGAGTCTAGGAAAGAGCATGGCAGCTCACATCGCCATGGGACGCATTGGAGAAGTCTACCGCAAGGATCTGAAGGATACTATCTACCAGATTTGTGGGCGCCGAGATGAGCACTGGGAGATGATTAGCACCAGGAAGGATAGATCAATTGTAGCTTTTATCCAGGAGTTAAACCAGCACATTCGACGACAGGAGAACCAGATGTGTGCCGACATGATAGATCTGAAGAAAGCAAGGACGAGAATCAAGGAACTGGAGGAAGAACTCAAGGCTACACGTGAAGATTATGAAGAGGAAACTGAAGTATTGGTGGAGAAGAATGACGACCTAATCAAGAAGATTGGAATATTTATGGGAGACCCTACGCTAGTAGATGAAGACGAAGAACCCCAGGAAATTAGCCCGGAAGACTACATCATCATCGACGGCACCGACTCGGAAGCAGATAGTAGCGATGATGACTATGTTGATGAAGCTGGAGCAGATATTATGGAGTCAACGTCCGTTGAATATTTCTAGTAGACCACCTCATCAGTAGTAGTAGTCCACCATGTAAATATAGTAGTCCGAGCACTTTTGCGATAGATAGATCGATTGTATGCCCTTGTTTGATTGATTGAAGTGAATTGTTTGTTTTGCCTCATGTGCATATGGGTAGTGTTTTCTCTTTATACCCCCTCTATTCTTATATCTCATCTTTTCTAAACCCTCAGATGCCTTCGAGACGTGACCCCGGATTTGCCTTTCCACCGGAGCTCACCCAGTTGATCCAGCAGCAAAACACATTGATGCAGTTGCTAGTCCAGAATCAGAATCAGGGGAACAACAACAACAACCCACCACCACCCCCCCCACCTTTTGACCTCTTAGCCCGTTTTCTTAGGCTGAATCCGCTGGTGTTTTCTAGTAGCACCGAGCCGATAGTAGCAGATGATTGGCTCCGCAAGACAGCTAGGGAGTTGACCACAGCAGGATGCACAGATGCGGAGAAGGTGAAGTTTGCCGCACATCAGCTAGAAGGACCAGCAGCATCATGGTGGGAGAATTTCACAGCCACTTTCCCAGTTGACACTGTCACATGGGACCAGTTTCAGCAGGATTTTCGTACTGCACACGTTTCAGCAGGAGCTATGGCCATGAAGAAGCGTGAGTTTCGCAACTTGCGCCAGGGAGGAAGGACAGTTGGCCAGTATGTGGAGGAATTTAGTAAGCTAGCACGTTATGCCCCAGATGACGTCGCTTGACGTCGCTACAGATGCAGCGAAGCAGGAGAAGTTTTTAGAAGGACTGAATGATGAGTTGAGCATGCAGTTGATGGTAGCCACCTTCAACAACTACCAGGAGTTGGTAGATCGTGCTCTTATGATTGAAGGGAAGCAGCAGCAAATTGAGAATCGCAAGAGGAAGTATGGACAAGGGAAGTATAATTCAGGAGCTCAGCAGAAGCCACGTTTTACCCCTAGACCGGGAGGACATTTTCAGCATACCCATGGAGGAGGTAGCTCGCACAATCACAATGGCACCAAGAATGATAATGGCAACGGAGGAAGCAACGGCCAGAACCGCAGCAACCCATCAACCCCAGCCAAGAAGGACCTAAGCCAAGTCACTTGCTTTAAGTGTTCGAAGACAGGACATTATGCCAATGAATGTCCTGAATTACAAAATGGAAATAGCAATGGAAGTTCTGGGAAGAAACCGAACCCTTTCAATAGGGGACAGGTGAATCACGTTAGCGTGGAGGAGATTGAAGCTCAGCCCGATGCAGTAATAGGTAAGTTTTTGGTTAAGTTAGTTACTGCACTCGTTCTTTTTTATACTGGTGCATTGCATTCATACATCTCAAGGGGATTTGTGGATAAGTATAACCTACCAGCCCAAGCCCTTAGGTCACCCATGTTAGTGACCTCGCCCGGAGCAGAATATGTGGCTAGTCTATGGTGTGATCGGTTACCATTAAGGATTGGTAACTATGTTTTTCCCTCAGACCTAATAGTATTGGAATCTCAAGGATTGGATGTGATATTAGGCATGGATTGGTTATCAAAGTATGAAGGGAATATTGAGTGTGCTAGTAAGTCAATTTTGCTTACCACCCCAGAAGGGAGAAGGATCAAGTATGTATCCTGGCATGTGCCAAAGAGGACTCAAGTAAATTGCCTAACAGGAGTTGTGCAGGAGGAAGTACCAGTGGTAAGGGATTTCCCTGATGTATTTCCAGAGGAGTTGCCAGGCATGCCACCGGATAGAGATATTGAGTTTTTGATTGAGCTATTGCCAGGCACATGTCCAATATCAAAGAGACCATATAGGATGCCAGCAAAGGATTTGGTGGAAATTAAGAAGCAGATTAAGAAGTTACTGGATAAGGGATATATTCGCCCAAGTTCTTCACCTTGGGGATCGCCAGTACTTCTAGTGGAGAAGAAGGATGGATCATTAAGGATGGTTGTTGATTATCGAGGATTGAATGAAGTAACAGTCAAGAACAAGTACCCGCTACCAATGATCAACGATCTGTTTGATCGATTGCAAGGAGCTAAGGTATTTTCCAAGATCAATCTGCGATCAGGATACCACCAGTTGAAGATTCGAGAATAGCATATTCCGAAGACAGCTTTTACCACTAGGTATGGGCTGTACGAGTATACCGTTATGTCATTTGGTCTGACTAACGCACCTGCCTGTTTTATGAACATGATGAACAAAGTGTTTATGGAGTTTTTGGATAAGTTCGTCGTAGTGTTCATTGATGATATCTTGGTTTATTCGAAGAATGAAGAGGAGCATAAGGAGCATTTGCGTTTGGTACTTGGAAAGCTCAGAGAACATCAATTATATGCCAAGTTCAGCAAATGTGAGTTTTGGTTGAAGGAAGTAGGATTCCTCGGACACGTTATATCAGGAGAAGGTATAGCAGTAGATCCCGCTAAAGTTGAAACCGTGACCAAGTGGGAAGCCCCAACAACAGTTGGAGAGATCCGGAGTTTTCTTGGACTCGCAGGATACTACCGGAGATTTATTGAGAATTTCTCAAAGATTGCGAAGCCTATGACTGAGTTGTTAAAGAAGGATACCAAGTTCATATGGACAGTGGAATGTGAGGTTAGTTTCCAGGAGTTGAAGAAATGTTTGGTTACCTCACCAGTGTTGATTTTGCCAGACCAGACCAAGGATTATGAGGTGTATTGCGACGCTTCATGTCGAGGACTTGGAGCAGTGCTTATGCAGGAAGGGAGAGTTGTTTCATATGCCTCAAGACAACTGAAGCCTCATGAGTTAAATTATGCCACACATGATTTGGAGTTAGCAGCCGTAGTGCATGCATTGAAAACATGGAGACATTTTCTGATTGGAAATCACTGTGAGGTGTACACGGATCATAAGAGTTTGAAATACATCTTCACACAGAAGGAGTTAAACCTCAGACAAAGGAGATGGTTGGAGCTCATCAAGGATTATGATATGAGATTGCATTACCACCCCGGAAAGGCTAATGTAGTAGCTGACTCATTAAGTCGCAAGAGCCATGTCAATACATTAATGACGGGAGGAATACCAAAGGAGTTAGCAGATAATCTTCGTGAACTATGTTTGGAAATAGTTCCGAGAGGCTATGTAGTAGCATTGGAGATTCAGTCAACTTTGATGGATAAAATCAGAGAAACTCAGAAAGCTGACAAAGAGATTGCCGCTACAAAGGAGAAACTGAGCAAAGGAAAATCTAAAGGATTTCGTGAGGATGAGCACGACACCCTATGGTTTGAAGACCGTGTCTACGTGCCCAATGACCCGGAGATCAGGAAGTTGATTTTGCAAGAGGCACACGACTCACCGTATTCGATTCACCTAGGAAATACCGAGATGTATTTGGATTTGAAGAATATTTTCTGGTGGACCGGAATGAAGAAGGATATAGCGGAGTATGTAGCAGTTTGTGATGTATGTCAGAGAGTAAAGGCAGAGCATCAGAAGCCAGCAGGATTGTTACAACCATTGCCGATACCCGAATGGAAGTGGGATAAGCTAGGCATGGATTTTATCACGGGATTGCCCAAGACTCGTTCAGGCTATGACTCGATTTGGGTTGTAGTTGATCGATTGACGAAAGTAGCTCATTTCATCCAAGTAAAGACCACTTACACCAGTGCTAAGTTGGCAAAGATATACATGACCAGGATCGTATGTCTGCATGGAGTTCCAAGGAGTATTGTATCAGATAAAGGAACCCAGTTTACCTCAAAGTTCTGGAAGCAGTTGCACGAAACTTTGGGAACCAGGCTAGAATTCAGTACAGCTTTTCATCCACAGACAGATGGACAGACCGAGAGAGTCAATCAGATTTTGGAGGATATGATGAGAGCTTGTGCGCTAGATTATGGATCTAGTTGGGACGATAATTTGCCATATGCAGAGTTCTCTTACAACAACAGTTACCAAACCAGTTTAAAGATGGCCCCTTTCGAAGCCTTGTATGGAAGGAGGTGCAGGACACCGTTGTCATGGGACGAAGTTGGAGACCGCCAGTTGTTTGGACCTGACTTGATTAAAGAGTCTGAACAGAAGGTGAAGTTGATTCACGATAAGCTCAAGGTAGCCCAGTCCAGAAAGAAGAGTTATGCAGATTCTAAACGCAAGGAGACAGTTTACGAAGTTGGAGATGGATCTTATCTTCGAGTATCACCACTTCGGGGAACAAAGCGTTTTGGAGTTAAAGGGAAGTTAGCGGCACGATTTGTAGGACCCTATCGAGTTTTGGAACGTATGGGAGAAGTGGCCTACAAGTTGGAATTGCCTGAAGGATTGTCAGGAGTACATGATGTGTTCCACGTTTCTCAATTAAAGAAATGTCACGCGGAGATGGCTGACATACCGTTGAGAGATACAGTGCCTTTGGAATCTATTCAGTTGGATAACGATTTGACGTACGAGGGGAAACCAATTAAGATCCTCGAGTTTGCTAGTCGTGTCACTCGCAAAAAAGTTATTAAGTTTTGCAAAGTTCAGTGGAGCCACCACACGGAGGATGAAGCCACCTGGGAGCGAGAGGAAGATTTGCTCAAAGACCACCCTCACCTATTTTCTAGCCAACCCGAATCTCGAGGGCGAGATTCATCTTAAGGGGGGTAGGTTTGTAACATCCCAAATTTTCAATTTGGAATGTTATACATTACATCATCATGCATATCATATTTTATTTTGGTTAATCCTAGAAATTCTACGCAACTCAATGACCCACGGAGAGAGTTGGGGATTTCATTATTTTCATATTTGAGTTCTCTCAAATTTTGAGAATAGGATCATTTGATTTTATTTATTTTATCATCAATTAGTTCTATTACAAAAATATGAGAGAGAGAATAAAATGACTTTCCCAAAATAAAGAAATATTGAGGATTTAATAAAAAAATCAAATAAGATTTTATTTCGGAGTTTTTCGGTGTTTTATTTGAATTTAGGAAAAAAAGTGCGTTTTTCAAAATTGCATTTAGGGCCCAAATAAATGTTCACCTTGTGCGGCTTGCTTTTAGAAGCCCGTGAAAATTTATTTCGGAATTTTTGGAGTCCGTTTAGTATTTCTTTTTATTTTTCTTCTGAGCGGAATAATTACAAAAAAAACAAACTGACTTCGGGCGTACCCGAGCGGGACACCCCATGGGGCAGCCTTTAAATAGCGCCGCCCCGAGCTGCCCCAGCCCATCAGCCCTGCCTCGATCCGCGCGCTGCCGGAGCCGCCGCCGACGATCCCGCCGCCCGAGGTTCGTCGCGCCTCATTTTCCGTGCCGAAAAAAAAGAGAAAAAAATTTCGGCGTTCGTCATTTTTCTTTTTATCGGATTAAATCCGCGATTTTTCTGATCGCGTTTCCTGATCCGATTTTCGTTTTAGTTTAACTTTTCGCTCGTTTATCGGAATCAGGCGATTCAAGCGCCTAGGGATTCGTCTCGAAACCCTCTATCCGTTTAACCAACTTAAACAAGATTTTGCTACTGTAAAATTTGCCCTAGATCCAGATTACTAGAATGAAGTTGTTTTCTTTCGCAGTTTGTTTTTTGTTGCTTCGTTCGATTTGATTCTTTTTGCCAACCGGAGTTCTTAAGTTGAACATTCTGGTTAGATCTCTTATTTGAGTTTTATCTGTGCATTAGATGAGTACTTATTTGTAACATTCCAAAATTCTAAATTTTGGAATGCTATAATAAATAGATAGATTTGACTGATTGTTTGATTGATTGTCTGAAAGTGAGTGAATTCGAAACTTTTTGAAAGTTAAATGAGAGGGAATAAAAGGACTTTCCCAAACTTTCATATTTGCTTTCTGATCTCCATGAATTCAAATTCTTTTCAGATACAAAACCCTTGAGCGAAGATGATATGACTTCTTCCATTTATTAAATGACAAGGGGTGTTGAAAATATTTGAATTTCATTTGAGAATATTTCCAATTCTGAAACTTTATGCAACTCAATGATTTTCACGAGAGAAGATAAAATGACTTCTTCAAATTATATGAAATATGAGTTGGGAGTTTCAAAGAATTAAATTCAAAGTTCTTTTGAATTTATTTTCAATTTGGATTTATTTGAGTTTATTCAAATTATTTTTCTCCAAAATAAAAATACATGGAAATTAGGGTAACATGATTCCCTACAATAGAAAATTGGAGAAAAATTTATTTGAAATCATTTTGTGGTATTTTTAATGATTTTAGTTGGATTTTATTAGACCAGTAGCACTCTTTGAAATATTAGAATTGGTGTGTATTTTATTTAATGCTAGGAAAATGTTCATCGTGTAGAAAATCTTTCTCTGAAAATTTTGATATATTATATGCCTATATAACATTTTTATTTATTTTGTTTTTTTGTTCTTTGAAAAAAAATTATTTAAAAAAAAGGGTTTCCCCTCGCCGACTGAGCCGGCCCAGCATCTTGCCAGGCCGCGGCCCAGCTCCCCACCGCTCGTCCCCGAGCTCGGGACGCAGTCCTGAGCCGCCACGATGCCGCCGCCGACCTTGGCGTCCGTGCCGAGGCCGGGCTCCTCCTGCCCCCTCCTCCACGCACCCGAGGCCCCGCCTCCTATAAATGCGCCGGCCCCGCCGCCCCTCTCTCTCTCCTCTCGCGCCGCCGCCCGCATCGCGAAGCCGCCGCTGCCGCCGACGAACTCCGCCGTCGAAGCCGCTGCTCTGCCGCACTCCGCCACCACCGCCACCTCCACCCCTCGCCGCCGTCTCCGCCCCTCGCCGCCGACCTCGGGGCCACCGTCCCCGAGTTCGTCCGGAGCCGCCGCCGCCGTCTGCCCGTCCTCACCGGAGTTCGGGTAAACCCTAACCCGATCTGCCGCCGTTTTTTTTAAAACGTTGCCGTCCGCTGGTTTTCACGGTTTTGTTTAAAAAAATGGTTTAGTTTTTTTTGATCTATTTAATGAACGTTTTCTGTTTAGGTAGTTTCAGCGAACGTTTTCGTTCGTTAGGTTTTCGTAGCGAACGTTCACTATTTAGTTTTTTTCTTTTTCTGTTTAAATTTCGTTAGGGACCTGTCTGTGAATATATTTATTTACAGATTAGCCCCTGGTTTTCAAACGACCATAACTTTTTGCTCGTTAGTCGGAATTAGATGAAACCAACGCCCACGTCTTCGTTATGATCCCCTCTATCCAGTAATCCAACTCAAACATGTTTTTGAAAAGTTTAAAATTTGAATTAGATCAGATTTGAATTCAAACTTCGTTTGATCATAACTTGAGTTTCGTAGCTCCGTTTGAGTTGATTCTTTTTGCAAATCGAAGCTCTTGACCTAAACCTTCTGATAAGGCCAAATTCACATAATTTTGGTACTGTTAGAAATAGTTTTATGTTGCAAGAGCTTATTTGCTTGGTTTTGATGTTTTCCGAATCGTCTTCTTCGTCTTTTTGATCTTTTGAGTGATTGCTTATGTGTGGTTACTATTGCTTGCTTACGATAGATTGACCGGAGTGTGACGAGTAGATCTATCAAGAGTTTTGAGTGCGAATCATCTTCATCAACATTGCAGGCAAGTTCACACTTTGATCATACCTTTTTCATACCCAGTTTTATTGCATTAGATCAATCCTCACAATTGCATGATTAGGATCTAATTAAATTGTGGGATGGGAAGTAGATGAGGTAGTACCTATTACCTGTTTTTTCAAACCTTTGGGAGTTACTTCTACGTTTGCTTATTATGCCATGCTATGCCAGTAGACGTGGATTGGGTGAGTGATATCCATGACAGATGTGAGATTTAATTAATGGTTTATCTAAGGTGGCAACTAACACATCATGGGTGGATTGAGGCACCTGGGTATTCCAGGACTTGCCTGTTTTCTTTTGGACCGCCACCCAGGCTCAAAGGGATCATGAGATTATTCATACTAGAAACTTCCGTGTGCAGCCACAGCCATTATGGGCTCTGGCATAGTTGACTAAGTCGTGCGAACTCTTACGGGTAGACTAGCAGATGTAGGGGAAAGTAGGTGTACCGGTCTACCCACATGTAAGGTGCTAGCGCTTCTGAAATACTGTGTCTCGGTCATCCGTCTTCTCAAACACCATGTAGTGCGAGAAAACAAAACGGAGGCGATCGAGTCTTGTGGGGAAAAGTGCGCAAACCTCTGCAGAGTGTATAAACTAATCATGATTAGCCGTGTCCCCGGTTATGGACATCTTGAGTATCTAGTTCTTGGATTATCCTGTTGATCTCATCACATTACTTTAAATGAATATTGTTGGGTTTTAATGATGTTACTTAATTGGGATTGAGAATGCTGTCAACCATTCTCAATGTTCAACAACCACCATGATAGTTAAATAAATTTATTCCTTTGCAGTAGGGAAAAATTGGCTTTACGCAAAAACCTTATAACCATAGAGCTTTTCCACCAGCCATATATGCATGTAGTGATAGCCATTGTTCATCATTTTCCTTATGGTGTGAATTTGCCAGTACATTCAATGTACTGACCCGTTTCGGGCTGCAATGTCTCATGTTGCAGGTTTCTTACGACGAGTAAGTGATACGTTAGGGTTACGATTTCTACACTCAACTTTGCCGTTGGTGTTGATGGGAATCCACAACCTTGTTGCTTCCGCTATATGGATTGAGGTAATAGTATTTACGTTACTTTATACATGTGATTTACCTCTGTTATAAATCCTTCGAGTACTGTGTGTGTCAGCATACCGATCCAGGGATGACACTTAAGCACAGAGACTTGATCCATTCAGGTCGGGTCGCTACAAGATGGTATCAGAGCACATGTTGACTGTAGGACGTGACCCTAGAAACTGGCAAGCCCATAGCAAAGATTTTTCTCTACAACTTTCCCTTTCAAAAAGATATTTTACCTCTCTTCTCTTCTGAGCTTATTCAAAAATTCTCTTTAGTGAGACTATGCCCTTTTCCCTTTTGACCACATGAAGGATTCCACTGATGAGACCACTCCAAGAAGTACAGGATATCAGACAAGTAAGACCATTCGGAATGAAGAGGATTTTTATGATAATGGAAACTACAGCTGTTGAAGACTCTGAAGACTAGGAGAATTGGAGGCTCTGTAGAATTTCCAGATTTGTATGACCTAGGAAGGCCACCCTTATGGAACTTGGCAGACTATGGAAGTTGTCAATACCCGAGATCAAGGTGTATCGGAGAAAGACCGAAGCATGGAGCATGAGAACTCAAGTTTTGTCAAGAAAACCCTAAGGCAGGGGATATCAATTATGGAAGATAGCTCATGGCAATGACAAGGGCAGAAACACGGTTATTCGTGATGTCATCGCCGCTGATGCTATTGTCACCGTGCTGAGTTAAGGATGCATCTCCTCAAAATGGATTTGATGGAAGAAGGCTGATGAAGCACCTATTAGTAATAAGAAGTTTTAACCTTAGCCGGTGTATCGTCATGATTTGGAGAATTACATCAAGAAGTTAAGAGGGATCTGCAGGAAGCAATATTTTATGAGGAAGCATTTCGTGAAGAACTCAGGACCCAGGAGCTGAAAGTAGCCAAGCTGGAGGAGCTACAACCTCGAGATACAGGAGATTCATCAGGAACTGAAGGGTAGTAGTACCATGGTTCATGCCAATGTTGAAACCCAGAAGTTTGGAATGCCACTCCAGAAATATTAAAGGACGTCACAAGAAACTTTTTGTCAACAGAGAGGATCTGGCAGAAGAAATTGAGAAGGACAAACACCAGAACGGAAAAAGCCATTGGAGGCATGAACAAGACTTGAAGAGTTTGGCGACGTTGACCTTAGAAGACCAAACCCCTGTTATACACCTATGTTAGATGCGACGATTGTGAGTTGTCATTTGTTTGATGTTTTCCCGACAGCCACAATAAAATCTGTCTTTTCAACACCATTGTTTGTATTGTGTGTATCCCTCTCTATCTCTCTTATCTCACCCCAAACCCATGGACCCAATAGAGGATGAATGAAGATGAGCTTGTATTTTCTGGACCGATGAGTCAGTTGGAGCAGACCGATGGATTCAGAACATGGAGGATCACATGGAGAATAACCCTGTAAGTTGGAATAATATGACCCAGCATGCTCTTCAGTGCTTTGAAAGAGGTGCTGCTACTTGGTGGAGAATGTACCAAACCATCAATGGATGGCAAGGAGTAACCACTTGGAAAGAATTTAAGTTGACTTTGCTAAAGTCTCAGTTTGTGTCCCAGAAATTGAAGCCTTATGGAAAGGATATGAAAAAAAAACTTATGCATGCAAGCTTTGTGGAGAAATAGGACACAACCATAAAGAACACAAGGATGAATGCCCTAATTGTGAAGGAAGTCACCCAGCTGAAGAATGCCCAACTAGGCAGATCACTTGTTTCTTGTGTGAAGGGACTACCCACTACCCTCAGTGTCACATTTACCCATGGTACAAAGAACCATCCAGCAGAAGAAAGAAGCAACGAGAGCCTTATGGAAAGTTTAGAAGAACCTGTGATGAAGGAAGATGTGGAGGACACACCCAAAGAAGAGCCAATTAAACCCTGCACCAAGTCATGCTATTCATGTGGAGAAGAAGGACACATCTCCCAGAATTGTTTGAATGGGGATTTAGTAGAATTCCCGACAGAGGAAGTAGAGTATGACCCACTGGAAATAGAAGCTCTGATGGGAATGGAAAAGTCCAGAAAGAGAAGTAGATTGGATTCCAGGAAGGATCTGAGTCATGTCACCTGTTATAAGTGCAAGGAGTCAGGGCACTACCTCAGCAATTGCCCAAAAAGGAAGCCAAGGACCCAAGTAGGCTACGTAATCACAAGGAAACCTCGAAACTTGTCAGAAGTAATATGTTTTAGTTGTAAAGGAGCAGGGCACTTTGCTAGAGAATGCCCCAAGGAGAAGGAAACTTGTGCTAGATAGTTGAGTTTGCAACAAAAGAAATGGAGTAGTAGAAGTGAGAACATTTTTCTTTTATATTGAGGTGTTGAGTTGAGACATGTAATGGAGAAGCGAGAGATTGTAAACTTGAGAATGAATAAAGTAGCATCGTTGGTACTGATATGGATTTTATGAGTTGTTACTCTATGAAGAAGAATTTTGACCATTCTGAGGATATGAGAAATATGGTCTATGGAAGATTTGTGCATTTTAAGGGTGGTAGTACCCTGTAAGAACTTGACCCCTGGAAAAGATAAGGATACTCCACTGAGTGGATTTCGGACAAAATGAATATGAGTTTTGTCTCGATATGTGTGATGCCCCAAGAGTATGTGGGATGAAGTTGGAGACCGTCAGTTGTTTGGACCAAATGTGATCAAGGAGTCAGAAGAGAATGTTAAGTTGATTCGAGATAGACTGAAGGTAGCTCAGTCCAGGCAGAAGAGTTATGTAGACTCAAAAACTCAAGGAGGTAGTCTATGAAATTGGAGACAGAGCATGTCTTCGTGTGACCCCTCTGCGAGGAGTTAAACGATTTGGAGTTAAGGGACAGTTAGCCCCGAGATTTGTAGGACCATACCGAGTTTTGGAGCGTATGAGAGAAGTGGCCTACAAGTTGAGTTACCCGAAGGACTGTCAGGAGTTCAAGATGTGTTTCACGTTTCCCAGTTGAAGAAGTGCATGCAGAGATGGCCAATATTCCCCTGTAAGGACGCTTGACCGTGGAAAGGATAATGATGTTCCACGAAGTGGAATATGGACTTCATAAGTATAAGTTTCTATCTCGGTATGAGGGATATCCCACAAGGATGGAGAGATAAATTACTATTGGATATAAAGGAGGTATGATGTTGGTATTATGGAACGATTATAATTCCATGATGAGTCTGAGTAATCATGTCCTAGTTTGGTGCCAATAGAAGGAAGGAAGACAGTACAATTGGATGGATTTAAGAATACTAGGAAGTTGGAAGTTGGAATAATGATCAGTTGCCCGATGATAAGTTCAAGGACTACAAGTGATGAGCTGGGCCATAACCCACATGCCCCAAGACCTGCCAAGAAGCAAGCACATTCTTGCTGAAGGAAAAATCCGGGAAGTGGATATACCTTTGTCGACAGACGATTTTATAGGAGTAACGCAAACCTGAGAGTTCTGAAGGAATGATAGATGTTTGTCTGGCTTGCAGAATCTATGGATATATCCGAACTTGGTTCGTCGACAAGAGAAATTCTGCAATGCTTGTGAGGATGACCGAGTGTTAGAATGCGAGATTCGCTAAACTGTATACAAGGTAATGATTTGGGTGCGGTATGGATTGATCACCATACCGACTGACTCTTATTATTCGCCTTGCTATATGGGATGGTAAATCTGAGTGACTTGCCTGTAGTAGAGAGACGACAATCAAAACCTAGTTTAATCCTTAGAATGGTATATGTATTTTTCCCTTGTACAAGGCAGCCTTGCCAACCGTAGGTTATACGGTGAGGATCACCCAGACCCATTTCCGGCAGGAGAAACCACAAATTGTTGACCACCATGAGATATCGATAGTTGTTTAGTTTGGCGCCAGACCCGTCAGCTAAGAAGACCCAATCTCGGAAGAACTTACCAAGATGAAAGGATAGAAAAATTGTGGTAAGGTTATGCCACTACCGGAAGAGCTCAGAGAAGGAATTTTCTCGAGGATCTGAGAAGACTGAGCCTGTCAAGAATAAGGATGGAGTATATGAGTATTGATGGGACCGTAACGATGTTTCTAAGGGTGGTAGCACCCCAGACCCCGGAGACGATCGATGGATTTTGAGGAGACCCCCAAACCCTAACCTTTCTTGCTAGCCTCTCCGAATCTCGAGGACGAGATTCATTTTAAGGGTGGTAGGTTTGTAACATCCCAAAATTCTAAATTTTGGAATGTTATAATAAATAGATAGATTTGACTGATTGTTTGATTGATTGTCTGAAAGTGAGTGAATTCGAAACTTTTGAAAGTTAAATGAGAGGGAATAAAAGGACTTTCCCAAACTTTCATATTTGCTTTCTGATCTCCATGAATTCAAATTCTTTTCAAATACAACCTTGAGCGAAGATGATATGACTTCTTCCATTTATTAAATGACAAGGGGTGTTGAAAATTTGAATTTCATTTGGAATATTTCAATTCTGAAACTTTATGCAACTCAATGATTTTCATGAGAGAAGATAAAATGACTTCTTCAAATTATATGAAATATGAGTTGGGAGTTTCAAAGAATTAAATTCAAAGTTCTTTTGAATTTATTTTCAATTTGGAGTTTATTTGAGTTTTATTCAAATTATTTTTCTCCAAAAATAAAATATACATGGAAATTAGGGTAACATGATTCCCTACAACAGAAAATTGGAGAAAATTTATTTGAAATCATTTTGGTATTTTTAATGATTTTAGTTGGATTTTATTAGAACCGTAGCACTCTTTGATATTAGAATTGGTGTGTATTTTATTTAATGCTAGGAAAATGTTCATCGTGTAGAAAATCTTTCTCTGAAAATTTTGATATATTATATGCCTATATAACATTTTTATTTATTTTGTTTTTTTGTTCTTTGAAAAAAAATTATTTAAAAAAAAGCGTTTCCCCTCGCCGACTGAGCCGGCCCAGCATCTTGCCAGGCCGCGGCCCAGCTCCAGCAGCGCCGCCCCTCTCCCTCCCGAGCGAGAGACCCGCTTAGGCACGCCGCCGCGCCGCCATGGACGACGTGACCGCCCCGGCCTCTCCATGGCCCCTCGCCCAAGCCGCCCTCTCCTCCCCTCCCCTATAAAGCCGCCGCCGCCGCCCCGGCTTCTCTCTCCTCGCCGCACCGCTTCTCGCCGCGCCGCCGCCGCCACAGATCGCCGCCGTGCCGCCGCTAGCTGCTGCCTCCGCGCCGCTGCTCTGCTGCGTCTCCAGTCGCCGCCGCCGCCGCTCCAGCTGCCCTCGCCGCCTCTCCGCCCCTCGCCGCCGACCTCGGGGCCACCGTCCCCGAGTTCGCCGGAGCCGCCGCCGCCATCTGCCCGTCCTCACCGGAGTTCGGGTAAACCCTAACCCGATCTGCCGCCGGTTTTTTTTTGAAAAAAAAACGTTGCCCCGGTCCGCTGGTTTTCACGGTTTTGTTTAAAAAAATGGTTTAGTTTTTTTTCATCTATTTAATGAACGTTTTCTGTTTAGGTAGTTTCAGCGAACGTTTTCGTTCGTTAGGATTTCGTAGCGAACGTTCACTATTTAGTTTTTTTTCTTTTTCTGTTTAAATTTCGTTAGGGACCTGTCTGTGAATATATTTATTTACAGATTAGCCCCTGGTTTTCAAACGACCATAACTTTTTGCTCGTTAGTCGGAATTAGATGAAACCAACGCCCACTTCTTCGTTATGATCCCCTCTATCCAGTAATCCAACTCAAACATGTTTTTGAAAAGTTTAAAATTTGAATTAGATCAGATTTGAATTCAAACTTTGTTTGATCATAACTTGAGTTTCGTAACTCCGTTTGAGTTGATTCTTTTTGCAAATCGAAGCTCTTGACCTAAACCTTCTGATAAGGCCAAATTCACATAATTTTGGTACTGTTAGAAATAGTTTTATGTTTCAAGAGCTATTTGCTTGGTTTTGGTATTTTCCGAATTGTCTTCTTCGTTCTTTCTGATCTTTTGAGTGATTGCTTATGTGTGGTTACTATTGCTTGCTTACGATAGATTGACCGGAGTGTGACGAGTAGAGCTATCAAGAGTTATGAGTGCGAATCATCTTCATCAACATTGCAGGCAAGTTCACACTTTGATCATGCCTCTTTCATACCCAGTTTTTATTGCCTTAGATCAAACCTCCAACATTGCATGATTAGGATCTAATTAAATTATGGGATGGGAAGTAGATAAGGTAGTACCTATTACCTGTTTATTTTCAAACCTTTGGGAGTTACTTCTACGTTTGTTTATTATGCCATGCTATGCCAGTAGACGTGGATTGGGTGAGTGATATCCATGACAGATGTGAGATTTATAATTAAGGGTTTATCTAAGGTGGCAACCAAACACACATCTGGGTGGATGGAGGCACCTGGGGTTTCCAGGACTTGCCTGTTTTCTTTTGGACCGCCACCCAGGCTCAAATCGATCATGAGATTATTCATACTAGAAACTTCCGTGTGCAGCCACAAGCCATTATGGGCTCTGGCATAGTTGACTAAGTTGTGCGAACTCTTACAGGGTAGACTAGCAGATGTAGGGGAAAGTAGGTGTACCGGTCTATCCATCGTAAGGTGCTAGCGCTTCTGAAAGACTGTGTCTCGGTCATCCGTTTCTCAAACACCATGTAGTGCGAGAAATCCAACGGAGGCGATCGAGTCTTGTGGGGAAAAGTGCGCAAACCTCTGCAGAGTGTATAAACTAATCATGATTAGCCGTGTCCCCGGTTATGGACATCTTGAGTATCTAGTATCTTGGATTATCCTGTTGATCTCATCACGTTACTTTTAAATGAATGTTGGGTTTTAATGATGTTACTTAATTGGGATTGAGAATGCTGTCAACCATTCTCAATGTTCAACAACCACCATGAATAGTTAAATAAATTTATTCCTTTGCAGTAGGGAAAAATTGGCTTTACGCAAAAACCTTATAACCATAGAGCTTTTCCACCAGCCATATATGCATGTAGTGATAGCCATTGTTCATCATTTTCTCTATGGTGTGAATTTGCCAGTACATTCAATGTACTGACCCGTTTCGGGCTGCAACGTCTCATGTTGCAGGATTTTCTTACGACGAGTAAGTGATACGTTAGGGTTACGATTTCTACACTCAACTTTCCCGTTGGTGTTGATGGGAATCCACAACCTTGTTGCTTCCGCTATATGGATTGAGGTAATAGTATTTACGTTAATTTATACATGTGATTTACCTCTGTTATAAATCCTTCGAGTACTGTGTGTGTCAGCATACCGATCCAGGGATGACACTTAAGCAAAGAGACTTGATCCATTCGGGTCGGGTCGCTACATTATTGTATGCTTGTTTGTTTACGATAGAGTACCCGGAGTGCGCCGCCTGTTACTTCGAATCATTAGGTTTCGCGGATCATCAGCAAGGCAAGTAACACTTTGATCATACCTTTTCTACTACCCAGTTTTATTGCATTAGATCAATCCTCACACATTGCATGATTAGGATCTAATTAAATTGTGGGATGGGAGGTAGATGAGGTAGTACCTATTACCTGTTATTATCAAACCTTTGGGAGTTACTTCTATGTTTGCTTATTATGCCATGCTATGCTAGTAGACGTGGATTGGGTGAGTGATATCCATGACAGATGTGAGATTGTTAATTAATGGTTTATCTAAGGTGGCAACTTAAACACATATCTGGGTGGATTGAGGCACCTGGGTATTCCAAGACTTGCCTGTTTTCTTTTGGACCGCCACCCAGGCTCAAAGGGATCATGAGACTATTCATACTAGAAACTTCCGTGTGCAGCCACAAGCTATTATGGGCTCTAGCATAGTTGACTAAACTGTGCGAACTCTTACAGTGGTAGACTAGCAGATGTAGGGGATATAGGTGGTATGGTCTACCCGATCGTAAGGTGCTAGCGCTTCTGAAAGACTATGTCTCAGTCATCCGTCTTCTCAAACACCATGTAGTGCGAGAAACCAAACGGAGGCGATCGAGTCTTGTGGGGAAAAGTGCGCAAGCCTCTGCAGAGTGTAATAAACTAATCATGGTTAGCCGTGTCCCCGGTTATGGACATCTTGAGTATCTAGTACTTGGATTTTCATGTGAATCTCAACATGTTACCCTAAATTAATTTTGTTGGGTTTGTTTAATGATGATGCTTAATTGGGATTGAGAATGCTGTCAACCATTCTCAATGTTTAACAACCACCATGATAGTTAAAAATTTATTCCTTTGAAGTAGGGAAAAATTGGCTTTACGCAAAACTGTAACCATAGAGCTTTCCACCAGCCAAATATGCATATAGTATAGTTGTTTCATTCCATTACTCTCTATGTGTTACCTTGCCAGTATATTCCATGTGCTGACCCGTTTTCGGGCTGCAACGTTAATATTGCAGACTATTCAGACGAAGATTAAGGAGTTTTTAGGTCGTGGTCCTATACTCAGTGATGCCGTTGGGGTTGATGGACTCACTTGTCTTCCAAGCCTTCCGTTGTTATTGTTATTAGATGGCCTTAAGCCATACTTATTGTAATAAGTTCTCTTTTGAGACACTTGATGGAGCATGGTATAGTTGGTACTCCTGGATCTCCAAGTTTCTTTGGTATTCCACCCTTAAAAGTGTAATTAGCAAGCATGGTGGAAATTTCAGCTTCCGGTATCTTTCTTTTATTAGTAACAATATATTTCATGTACTTAGCATAAGGATTCATTTTCAGCATATCAGTCAAACGTATACACAAAAAGATAGGTCTAATCATTTCAGGAAAGCGCTCAAAATCCTCATCATCCTTTTTCTTGGATGGTTTAGGAGGAAAGGGCATGGGTTTCTGAACCCATGGTTCTCTTTCTTTACCGTGCTTCCTAGCAACAAAGTCTCTCTTATCATAATGTTGATTCTTTGATTGTGGGTTATCAAGATCAACAGCAGGTTCAATCTCTACATCATTGTCATTACTAGGTTGAGCATCATCATGAACATCATCATTAACATTATCACTAGGTTCATGTTCATTACCAGATTGTGTTTCAGCATCAGAAATAGAAATATCATTGGGATTCTTAGGTGTGTCTATAACAGGTTCACTAGAAGCATGCAAAGTTATATCATTTTTCTTTTTCTTCTTCTTAGAAGAACTAGGTGCATCAACATTAGTTCTCTGAGAATCTTGCTCAATTCTCTTAGGGTGGCCCTCAGGATACGAAGGTTCCTGGGTCATTTTACCCCCTCTGGTCATAACTCTAACATCATTATCATTTTTCTTATTATTTAATTCACTGAGCAAATCATTCTGAGCTTTAAGTACTTGTTCTACTTGAGTGGTAACCATAGAAGCATGTTTACTAATGAGTTTAAGTTCACCTTTAACTCTAGACATGTAATCACTCAAGTGTTCAATCATATAAGCATTACGTTTCAATTGTCTACCAACATAAGTATTGAAGTCTTCTTGTTTAACCATAAAATTATCAAACTCATCCAAGCATTGGCTAGCAAACTTAGTAGATGGGATTTCACATTTATCAAATCTATAGAGAGAATTTATCTTTACTACCTGTGTCGGGTTATCAAGACCATGTATTTCTTCAATAGGCGGTAAATTCTTAACATATTCAACTTTAATACCTTTTTCTTTCATAGATTTCTTTGGCTCTTGGATATCTTCAGGAATGAGAAATAGAATACCCCTTTTCTTCGGAGTTGGATTAGGAGTTGGTTCAGGATGTGTCCAATCATTTTCATTACTCAACATATTATTCAATAGCAATTCAGCTTGATCAACAGTTCTTTCCCTGGAAACACAACCAGCACAACTATCCAGGTGGTCTTTGGAAGCATCAGTTAGTCCATTATAAAAGATATCAAGTATTTCATTTTTCTTGAGAGGATGATCACACAAAGCATTAAGTAATTGGAGAAGCCTCCCCCAAGCTTGTGGGAGACTCTCTTCTTTAATTTGCACAAAATTATATATTTCCCTTAAGGTAGCTCGTTTCTTATGAGCGGGAAATATTTAGCAGAGAAGTAATAAATCATATCGTGGTAACTACGCACACAACCAGGATCAAGAGAATTAAACCATATTTTAGCATCACCCTTTAATGAGAACGGAAACAACTTAAGGATAAACAAATTACTAAAACACATTCCCAACGCATAGGGTGATCGCTCGGCTTCCATAGGGTGATCTCCAAGTGTCAAAACATGCCCTTCCACATCCATAGGATGATCGCTCGGCTTCCTTAATCTCTCAAATAAACAAATTACTAAAACACATTCCCGACGCATCCTGATCCTACCCGATTGCAATGATGGAGTAGCGAGCACTAGGATTTAGAGTATAAGGGTTTGAGAGAAGATAAACCATCAAGCTTGTGAGAAGGGAAGAACGTCCATATAACATGGTTCAATTAGATCTCAGAATGAATAGGGAGAAGGAAATATATAGGGCTTGACCTGCCCATACAATTGCACCATGCCCCCACTTATTAGCTTACACCCACCTCACCATATTAAGTACAATAGGTGCACAACACTAATTACTCCACTATCAGAGGCCTTTTGCCAAGGTCATTAATCATAGATGACATGTGGGAGATGAAGCATATTATCTAGCTAGCACAACGATTTGTATGCTTAAGTACATGTGTAAGCTTGAAAGCAGAACATGTATATATGTGTCAAATGATCTCTTTCAAAATCGCCTCTAGCAGAACATGTGTCACGTTCTTCTTCATCTTCTTTTAAGAAAAATGTGTTACGTTCTTTCCAGTGAACATATGTAAGCATGTTTTTGTTTTTTTAACGCTGAACTGTGCAATAAGTGTTCAATGGTGTATATTTTTCAGTAAAAAGGTATATGCTTATGGTACACAATAGGGGAGGGGGGTAAAGAAGAAAATCTCGTAAAAGATTTTATCCAAGGTCACATGCAAAGAATCAACCAATACCAGCTCTAAGGAATACGCATAACATGTTAACATGTTAAAAGTTTACAGAAAGCCACTCATGGATGCAAACACTATGTTTGCTTCGAATTCCATGACCAAGAAGCTCCCAATCCTCTTTGAAAGCATGTCTCCAAACTTGAATGAAGTTATTAGTGTACTTGAAGATTTTTCCATTTCTCTAATCCATTGGTTCCAGCAAGCCAAAATAATAATACTCCTAATCCTCTTTAATAGCATGTCTCCAAGTTATATGTTTCGCCATCTATGAGATTTATGATGAAATGTACTAGATTTATGAGAACAGCCTTCTCTAAAGATCAAGCGTGTATGTACTTCGAAGGAAACTGCACATGGTTGTGCATTACTATGGTGGTGTCAGCAGAGTCGACGTGAGTGCACGTCATTGATGATACAAAATCCTGTAGGGGAACACAGTAATTTCAAAAACTTTCCTACGTACATGCAAGATCATGGTGATGCATAACAACGAGAGGGAAGAGTGTTGTCCACGTACCCTCATAGACTGTAGGCGGAAGCGTTATGACAACGCGGTTGATGTAGTCGTACATCTTCACGATCTACCGATCCTAGCACCAAAAGTACGTCACCTCCGTGATCTGCACACGTTCAGCTCGGTGACATCCCACGAACTCACAATCCAGCAGAGTGTCGAGGGAGAACTTCATCAGCACGACAGCGTGATAACGGTGATGATGATGCTACCGGAACAGGGCTTCGCCTAAGCACCGCTACGATATGACCGATGTGGATCATGGTGGAGGGGGGCACTGCACACGGTTGGAAGCAATCAACTTGTGTGTTCTAGGGTGCCCCCTTTGTTGGGGAACGTAGCAAAAACAAAAAATTTCCTACTCGTTTCACCAAGATCCATCTAGGAGTTCATCTAGCAACGAGTGATTAGATGCATCTACATAACTTTGTAGATCGCGAGCGGAAGCGTTCAAAGAACAGGGTTGATGTAGTCGAACACGACGTGATTCAAATCACCGGAGATCCTAGCACCGAATGGACGGTACCTCCGCGTTCAACACACGTACGGAACGGATGACATCTCCTCCTTTCTTGATCCAGCAAGGGGGGAGGAGAGGTTGATGAAGATCCAGCAGCACGACGGCGTGGTGGTGGATGCAGGGCGTCACAGTAGCAGGGCTTCGCCGTGTACTACGAGGGAGAGATGTAACAGGGGAGAGGGAAGCACCAAAGGCTGAGGTATGAAGTCCTCCCTCTCCTCAACTATATATAGGAGGGCCAAGGGGGGGGGTGCGCCAGCCTAGGAGATCCAATCTCCTAGGGCCGGCGGCCAAGGGGAGGTTTCCCTCCCCCCCAAGGCACCTAGATGTGCCTTCCACCATTGGGACTCTTCCCTTTTGTGGAAACCTAGGCGCATGGGCTTTTGGGGCTGGTGCCCTTGGCCCATGCAGGCCAAGGCGCACCCCCTACAGCCCATGTGCCCCCCCGGGACAGGTGGCCCCACCCGGTGGGCCCCCGGGACCCTTCCGGTGGTCCCGGTACAATACCGATGACCCCGAAACTTGTCCCGATGGCCGAAACAGCACTTCCTATATATAATTCTTTACCTCCAGACCATTCCGGAACTCCTCGTGACGTCCGGGATCTCATGCGGGACTCCGAACAACATTCGGGTTACTGCATATACATATCTTCACAACCCTAGCATCACCGAACCTTAAGTGTGTAGACCCTACGGGTTCGGGAGACATGCAGACATGACCAGGACGACTCTCCGGTTAATAACCAACAGCGGGATCTGGATACCCATGTTGGCTCCCACATGCTCCACGATGATCTCATCGGATGAACCACGATGTCGAGGATTAAACAACCCCATATACAATTCCCTTTGTCAATCGGTATGTTACTTGCCCGAGACTCGATCGTCGGTATCCCAATACCTTGTTCAGTCTCGTTACCGGCAAGTCACTTTACTCGTACCGTAATGCATGATCCCGCGATCAACCACTTGGTCACCTTGAGCTCATAATGATGATGCATTACCGAGTGGGCCCAGTGATACCTCTCCGTTATATGGAGTGACAAATTCCAGTCTCGATCCGTGTCAACCCAACAGACACTTTCGGAAATACCTATAGTGCACCTTTATAGTCACCCAGTTACGTTGTGACGTTTGATACACCCAAGCACTCTTACGGTATCCGGGAGTTACACGATCTCATGGTCAAAGGAAAAGATACTTGACATTGGAAAAGCTCTAGCAAACGAACTACACGATCTTGTGCTATGCTTAGGATTAGGTCTTGTCCATCACATCATTCTCCTAATGATGTGATCCCGTTATCAATGACATCCAATGTCCATAGCCAGGAAACCATGACTATCTGTTGATCAACGAGCCAGTCAACTAGAGGCTTACTAGGGACATATTATGGTCTATGTATTCACACGTGTATTACGATTTCCGGATAATACAGTTATAGCATGAATAAAGACAATTATCATGAACAAAGAAATATAATAATAATACTTTTATTATTGCCTCTAGGGCATATTTCCAACAGTCTCCCACTTGCACTAGAGTCAATAATCTAGTTACATTGTGATGAATCGAACACCCATGGAATTCTGGTGTTGATCATGTTTTGCCCTAGGGAGAGGTTTAGTCAACGGATCCGCTATATTCAGGTCCGTATGTACTTTACAAACCTCTATGTCTCCATCTTGAACATTTTCACGAATGGAGTTGAAGCGACGCTTGATGTGCCTTGTCTTCTTGTGAGACCTGGGCTCCTTGGCAAGTGCAATAGCTCCAGTGTTGTCACAAAAGAGTTTGATTGGCCCCGACGCATTGGGTATGACTCCTAGGTCGGTGATGAACTCCTTCTCCCATATTGCTTCATGTGCTGCCTCTGAGGCTGCCATGTACTCCGCTTCACATGTAGATCCCGCCATGACGCTCTGCTTGCAGCTGCACCAGCTCACTGCTCCACCATTCAACATATACACGTATCCGGTTTGTGACTTAGAGTCATCCAGATCTGTGTCGAAGCTAGCGTCGACGTAACCCTTTACGACGAGCTCTTCATCACCTCCATAAACGAGAAACATTTCCTTAGTCCTTTTTAGGTACTTCAGGATATTCATGACCGCTGTCCAGTGTTCCTTGCCGGGATTACTTTGGTACCTTCCTACCAAACTTACGGCAAGGTTTACATCAGGTCTGGTACACAGCATGGCATACATAATAGAACCTATGGCTGAGGCATAGGGGATGATACTCATCTCTTCTATATCTTCTGCCGTGGTCGGGCATTGAGCCGAGCTCAATTTCATACCTTGCAAAACAGGCAAGAACCCTTTCTTGGACTGATCCATTTTGAACTTCTTCAAAATCTTATCAAGGTACGTGCTTTGTGAAAGACCTATGAGGCGTCTCGATCTATCCCTATAGATCTTGATGCCTAATATATAAGTAGCTTCTCCAAGGTCCTTCATTGAAAAACTCTTATTCAAGTAGGCCTTGATGCTGTCCAAGAGTTCTATATCATTTCCCATCAAAAGTATGTCATCTACATATAATATGAGGAATGTTATAGAGCTCCCACTCACTTTCTTGTAAACGCAGGCTTCTCCATAAGTCTGCATAAACCCAAACGCTTTGATCATCTCATCAAATCGAATGTTCCAACTCCGAGATGCTTGCACCAGCCCATAAATCGAGCGTTGGAGCTTGCACACCTTGTCAGCATTCTTAGGATCGACAAAACCTTCCGGCTGCATCATATACAATTCTTCCTTAAGGAAACCATTAAGGAATGCCGTTTTGACGTCCATTTGCCATATTTCATAATCGTAGAATGCGGCAATTGCTAACATGATTCGGACGGACTTTAGCTTCGCTACCGGTGAGAAAGTCTCATCGTAGTCAACCCCTTGAACTTGTCGATAACCCTTAGCGACAAGCCGAGCTTTATAGATGGTCACATTACCATCCGCGTCTGTCTTATTCTTAAAGATCCATTTATTTTCTATGGCTTGCCGTTCAACGGGCAAGTCAGCCAAAGTCCATACTTCGTTTTCATACATGGATCCTATCTCGGATTTCATGGCTTCTAGCCTTTTGTCGGAATCCGGTCCCGCCATCGCTTCTTCATAGTTCGAAGGTTGACCGTTGTCTAACAACATGATTTCCAGGACAGGGTTGAAGTTTCTTGACATAAGCATCGCATCCCCAAACTTTTAGAAACAACAGCTTAGGTTTCTTCCCAAACCATAATTCATACGGTGTCGTCTCGACGGATTTCGAAGGAGCCCTATTTAAAGTGAATGCGACAGTCTCTAAAGCATAGCCCCAAAAAGATAGCGGTAAATCGGTAAGAGACATCATAGATCGTACCATATCTAATAGAGTGCGATTACGACGTTCGGACACACCATTACGCTGAGGTGTTCCAGGCGGCGTGAGTTGTGAAACTATTCCACATTTTCTTAAGTGTGTGCCAAATTCGTGACTCAAGTATTCTCCTCCACGATCTGATCGTAGAAACTTGATTTTCCTGTCACGTTGATTCTCAACCTCACTCTGAAATTCCTTGAACTTTTCAAAGGTTTCAGACTTGTGTTTCATTAAGTAGACATACCCATATCTACTCAAGTCATCAGTGAGGGTGAGAACATAACGATAGCCACCACGAGCCTCAACACTCATTGGACCGCACACATCAGTATGTATGATTTCCAATAAGTTGGTTGCTCGCTCCATTGTTCCTGAGAACGGAGTCTTGGTCATTTTTCCCATGAGGCATGGTTCGCACGTGTCAAATGATTCATAATCAAGAGACTCTAAAAGTCCATCTGCATGGAACTTCTTCATGCGTTTGACACCTATGTGACCAAGGCGGCAGTGCCACAAGTATGTGGGACTATCATTATCAACCTTACATCTTTTGGTACTCACACTATGAATATGTGTAGTAATACGCTCGAGATTCATTAAGAATAAACCATTGACTATCGGAGCATGACCATAAAACATATCTCTCATATAAATAGAACAACCATTATTCTCGGATTTAAATGAGTAGCCATCTCGTATTAAACGAGATCCTGATACAATGTTCATGCTCAAACATGGCACTCAATAACAATTATTGAGGTTTATAACTAATCCTGTAGGTAAATGTAGAGGTAGCGTGCCGACGGCGATCACATCGACCTTGGAACCATTCCCGACGCGCATCGTCACCTCGTCCTTCGCCAGTCTCCGTTTATTCCGCAGCTCCTGCTGTGAGTTACAAATATGAGCAACGGCACCGGTATCATATACCCAGGAGTTACTACAAGCACTGGTAAGGTACACATCAATTACATGTATATCAAATATACCTTTGGTGTTGCCGGCCTTCTTGTCCGCTAAGTATTTGGGGCAGTTCCGCTTCTAGTGACCCTTCCCTTTGCAATAAAAGCACTCTGTCTCAGGCTTGGGTCCATTCTTTGACTTCTTCCCAACAGCTTGCTTGCCGGGCGCAGCAACTTCCTTGCCGTCCTTCTTGAAGTTCTTTTTACCCTTGCCCTTCTTGAACTTAGTGGTTTTATTCATCATCAACACTTGATGTTCCTTCTTGACTTCTACCTCTGCTGATTTCAGCATAGCAAATACTTCAGGAATGGTCTTTACCATCCCCTGCATATTGAAGTTCATCACAAAGCTCTTGTAGCTTGGTGGAAGCGACTGGAGGATTCTGTCAATGACCGCGTCATCCGGGAGATTAACTCCCAGCTGAGTCAAGCGGTTATGTAACCCAGACATAGTGAGTATGTGCTCACTGACAGAACTATTTTCCTCCATCTTACAGCTGAAGAACTTATCGGAGACTTCATATCTCTCGATCCGGGCATGAGCTTGAAAAACCATTCTCAGCTCTTCGAACATCTCATATGCTCCATGTCTCTCAAAACGCTTTTGGAGCCCCGGCTCTAAGCTGTAAAGCATGCCGCACTGAACGAGGGAGTAGTCATCAGTACGTGTCTGCCAAGCGTTCATAGCGTCTTGGTTCTGTGGGACGGGTGGATCACCTAGCGGTGCCTGTAGGACATAATCTTTCTTGGCAGCTATGAGGATGATCCTCAGGTTCCGGACCCAGTCCGTATAGTTGCTGCCATCGTCTTTCAGCTTGGTTTTCTCTAGGAACGCGTTGAAATTGAATACAACGTTGGCCATTTGATCTACAAGACATATTGTAAAGATTTTAGACTAAGTTCATGATAATTAAGTTCATCTAATCAAATTATTAATGAACTCCCACTCAGATTTAGACATCCCTCTAGTCATCTAAGTATTACATGATCCGAGTTAACTAGACCGTGTCCGATCATTACGTGAGACGGACTAGTCAACGTCGGTGAACATCTTCATGTTGATCGTATCTTCTATACGACTCATGCTCGACCTTTCGGTCTTCTGTGTTCCGAGGCCATGTCTGTACATGCTAGGCTCGTCAAGTTAACCCTAAGTGTTTTGCATGTGTAAAACTGTCTTACACCCGTTGTATGTGAACGTAAGGATCTATCACACCCGATCATCACGGCGTGCTTCGAAACAACGAACTGTAGCAACGGTGCACAGTTAGGGGAGAACACTTCTTGAAATTGTTGTAAGGGATCATCTTATTTACTACCGTCGTTCTAAGTAAACAAGATGCAAAACATGATAAACATCACATGCAATCAAATAATAATAGTGACATGATATGGCCAATATCACATAGCTCCTTTGATCTCCATCTTGGGGCTCCATGATCATCCTGTCACCGTCATACTCATCGACATGTAAGTTGTGATTCCTTGTACAATAGCATGAACATCTCATACATCACATATAGATCATTCATCATTCATCACAACTTTGGCCATATCATATCACAAAGCACTTGCTGCAAAAACAAGTTAGACGTCCTCTAATTGTTGTTGCAGGTTTTACGTGGCTGAAGTAGGGTTCTAACAAGAACGTTTTCTTACCTACGTGAAAGCCACAACGTGATTTGTCAACTTCTATTTACCCTTCATAAGGACCCTGTTCATCGAATCTGCTCCAACTAAAGTAGGAGAGACAGACACCCGCCAGCCACCTTATGCAACTTGTGCATGTTAGTCGGTGGAACCGGTCTCACGTATGCATACGTGTAAGGTTGGTCCGGGCCGCTTCATCCCACAATACCGTTGAAGCAAGATAAGACTAGTAGCGGCAAGAAAATTGACAACATCTACGCCCACAACAAATTGTGTTCAACTCGCGCAAGAGAACTACGCATAGACCTAGCTCATGATGCCACTGTTGGGGAACGTAGCAAAAACAAAAAATTTCCTACTCGTTTCACCAAGATCCATCTAGGAGTTCATCTAGCAACGAGTGATTAGATGCATCTACATACCTTTGTAGATCGCGAGCAGAAGCGTTCAAAGAACGGGGTTGATGTAGTCGAACACGACGTGATTCAAATCACCGGAGATCCTAGCACCGAACGGATGGTACCTCCGCGTTCAACACACGTACGGAACGGATGACGTCTCCTCCTTTCTTGATCCAGCAAGGGGGGAGGAGAGGTTGATGAAGATCCAGCAGAATGACGGCGTGGTGGTGGATGCAGGGCATCACAGTAGCAGGGCTTCGCCGTGTACTACGAGGGCGAGATGTAACAGGGGAGAGGGACGCACCAAAGGCTGAGGTATGAAGTCCTCCCTCTCCTCAACTATATATAGGAGGGCCAAGGGGGGGGGGTGCGCCAGCCTAGGAGATCCAATCTCCTAGGGCCGGCGGCCAAGGGGAGGTTTCCCTCCCCCCCAAGGCACCTAGATGTGCCTTCCACCATTGGGACTCTTCCCTTTTGTGGAAACCTAGGCGCATGGGCTTTTGGGGCTGGTGCCCTTGGCCCATGCAGGCCAAGGCGCACCCCCTACAGCCCATGTGGCCCCCCGGGACCCTTCCGGTGGTCTCGGTACAATACCGATGACCCCGAAACTTGTCCCGATGGCCGAAACAGCACTTCCTATATATAATTATTTACCTCCGGACCATTCCGGAACTCCTCGTGACGTCCGGGATCTCGTCCGGGACTCCAAACAACATTCGGGTTACTGCATACACATATCTTCACAACCCTAGCGTCACCGAACCTTAAGTGTGTAGACCCTACGGGTTCGGGAGACATGCAGACATGACCGGGACGACTCTCCGGTCAATAACCAACAGCGGGATCTGGATACCCATGTTGGCTCCCACATGCTCCACGATGATCTCATCGGATGAACCACGATGTCGAGGATTAAACAACCCCATATACAATTCCCTTTGTCAATCGGTATGTTACTTGCCCGAGACTCGATCGTCGGTATCCCAATACC
>NC_053022.1:381343859-381382607 GCF_003073215.2 Triticum urartu | reverse complement strand
TTCCTTCAGTCTCCCACTTGCACTAGAGTCAATAATCTAGATTACACTGTAATGAATCTAACACCCATGGAGCTTTGGTGCTGATCATGTTTTGCTCGTGGAAGAGGCTTAGTCAACGTGTCTGCAACATTCAGATCCGTATGTATCTTGCAAATCTCTATGTCTCCCACCTGGACTAGATCCCGGATGGAGTTGAAGCGTCTCTTGATGTGTTTGGTCCTTTTGTGAAATCTGGATTCCTTTGCCAAGGCAATTGCACCAGTATTGTCACAAAAGATTTTCATTGGACCCGATGCATTAGGTATGACACCTAGATCGGATATGAACTCCTTCATCCAGACTCCTTCGTTCGCTGCTTCCGAAGCAGCTATGTACTCCGCTTCACATGTAGATCCCGCTACGACGCTTTGTTTAGAACTGCACCAACTGACAGCTCCACCGTTTAATGTAAACACGTATCCGGTTTGCGATTTAGAATCGTCCGGATCAGTGTCAAAGCTTGCATCAACGTAACCTTTTACGGTGAGCTCTTTGTCACCTCCATATATGAGAAACATATCCTTAGTCCTTTTCAGGTATTTCAGGATGTTCTTGACCGCTGTCCAGTGATCCATTCCTGGATTACTTTGGTACCTCCCTGCTAAACTTATAGCAAGGCACACATCAGGTCTGGTACACAGCATTGCATACATGATAGATCCTATGGCTGATGCATAGGGAACATCTTTCATATTCTCTCTACCTTCTGCAGTGGTCGGGCATTGAGTCTTACTCAACTTCACACCTTGTAACACAGGCAAGAATCCTTTCTTTGCTTGATCCATTTTGAATTTCTTCAAAATCTTGTCAAAGTATGTGCTTTGTGAAAGTCCAATTAAGCGTCTTGATCTATCTCTATAGATCTTAATGCCTAATATGTAAGCAGCTTCACCGAGGTCTTTCATTGAAAAACTTTTATTCAAGTATCCCTTTATGCTATCTAGAAATTCTATATCATTTCCAATCAGCAATATGTCATCCACATATAATATCAGAAATGCTACAGAGCTCCCACTCACTTTCTTGTAAATACAGGCTTCTCCGAAAGTCTGCATAAAACCAAATGCTTTGATCACACTATCAAAACATTTATTCCAACTCCGAGAGGCTTGCACCAGTCCATAAATGGATCGCTGGAGCTTGCATACTTTGTTAGCTCCCTTTGGATCGACAAAACCTTCCGGTTGCATCATATACAACTCTTCTTCCAGAAATCCATTCAGGAATGCAGTTTTGACATCCATCTGCCAAATTTCATAATCATAAAATGCGGCAATCGCTAACATGATTCGGACGGACTTAAGCATCGCTACGGGTGAGAAATTCTCATCGTAGTCAACTCCTTGAACTTGTGAAAAGACTCTTTCCCACAAGTCGAGCTTCATAGACGGTAACATTACCGCCCACGTCCGTCTTCTTCTTAAAGATCCATTTATTTTCAATTGCTTGCCGATCATCGGGCAAGTCAACCAAAGTCCATACTTTGTTCTCATACATGGATCCCATCTCAGATTTCATGGCTTCAAGCCACTTTGCGGAATCTGGGCTCACCATCGCTTCTTCATAGTTCGTAGGTTCATCATGATCTAGTAGCATGACTTGCAGAACAGGATTACCGTACCACTCTGGTGCAGATCTTACTCTGGTTGATCTACGAGGTTCAGTAGTATCTTGATCTGAAGTTTCATGATCATTATCATTGGCTTCCTCACTAACTGGTGTAGGTGTCACTGAAACAGTTTTCTGTGATGTACTACTTTCCAGTAAGGGAGCAGGTACAGTTACCTCATCAAGTTCTACTTTCCTCCCACTCACTTCTTTCGAGAGAAACTCCTTCTCTAGAAAGGATCCATTCTTGGCAACGAATGTTTTGCCTTCGGATCTGTGATAGAAGGTGTACCCAACAGTTTCCTTTGGGTATCCTATGAAGACACATTTCTCCGATTTGGGTTCGAGCTTATCAGGTTGAAGCTTTTTCACATAAGCATCGCAGCCCCAAACTTTAATAAACGACAACTTTGGTTTCTTTCCAAACCACAGTTCATAAGGCGTCGTCTCAATGGATTTTGATGGTGCCCTATTTAACGTGAATGCGGCCGTCTCTAGAGCGTAACCCCAAAACGATAGCGGTAAATCAGTAAGAGACATCATAGATCGCACCATATCCAGTAAAGTACGATTACGACGTTCGGACACACCATTACGCTGTGGTGTTCCAGGTGGCGTGAGTTGCGAAACTATTCCACAATTTTTCAAATGTACACCAAACTCGTAACTCAAATATTCTCCTCCACGATCAGATCGTAGAAACTTTATTTTCTTGTTACGATGATTTTCAACTTCACTCTGAAATTCTTTAAACTTTTCAAATGTTTCAGACTTATGTTTCATTAAGTAGATATACCCATATCTGCTTAAATCATCTGTGAAGGTGAGAAAATAACGATATCCGCCACGAGCCTCAATATTCATCGGACCACATACATCGGTATGTATGATTTCCAACAAATCCGTTGCTCTCTCCATAGTACCGGAGAACGGTGTTTTAGTCATCTTGCCCATTAGGCACGGTTCGCAAGTACCAAGTGATTCATAATCAAGTGGTTCCAAAAGTCCATCAGTATGGAGTTTCTTCATGCGCTTTATACCGATATGACCTAAACGACAGTGCCACAAATAAGTTGCACTTTCATTATCAACTCTGCATCTTTTTGTTTCAACATTATGAATATGTGTATTACTACTATCGAGATTCAATAAGAATAGACCACTCTTCAAGGGTGCATGACCATAAAAGATATTACTCATATAAATAGAACAACCATTATTCTCTGATTTAAATGAATAACCGTCTCGCATTAAACAAGATCCAGATATAATGTTCATGCTCAACGCTGGCACCAAATAACAATTATTTAGGTCTAATATTAATCCCGAAGGTAGATGTAGAGGTAGCGTGCCGACCGCGATCACATCGACTTTGGAACCGTTTCCCACGTGCATCGTCACCTCGTCCTTTGCCAGTACTCGCTTATTCCGTAGTCCCTGTTTCGAGTTGCAAATATTAGCAACAGAACCAGTATCAAATACCCAAGTGCTACTGCGAGCTCTAGTAAGGTACACATCAATAACATGTATATCACATATACCTTTGTTCACCTTGCCATCCTTCTTATCCGCCAAATACTTGGGGCAGTTCCGCTTCCAGTGACCAGTCTGCTTGCAGTAGAAGCACTCAGTTTCAGGCTTAGGTCCAGACTTGGGTTTCTTCTCCTGAGCAGCAACTTGCTTGCCGTTCTTCTTGAAGTTCCCCTTCTTCTTCCCTTTGCCCTTTTCTTGAAACTAGTGGTTTTGTTAACCATCAACACTTGATGCTCCTTTTTGATTTCTACCTCCGCAGCTTTCAGCATTGCGAAGAGCTCGGGAATAGTCTTGTTCATCCCTTGCATATTATAGTTCATCACGAAGCTCTTGTAGCTCGGTGGCAGTGATTGCAGAATTCTGTCAATGACGCAATCATCCGGAAGATTAACTCCCAATTGAATCAAGTGATTATTACACCTAGACATTTTGAGTATATGCTCACTAACAGAACTGTTGTCCTCCATCTTGCAGCTATAGAACTTATTGGAGACTTCATATCTCTCAATTCGGGCATTTGCTTGAAATATTAACTTCAACTCCTGGAACATCTCATATGCTCCATGACGTTCAAAACGTCATTGAAGTCCCGATTCTAAGCCGTAAAGCATGGCACACTGAACTATCGAGTAGTCATCAGCTTTGCTCTGCCAGACATTCATAACATCTGGTGTTGCTCCAGCAGCAGGCCTGGCACCCAGCGGTGCTTCCAGGACGTAATTCTTCTGTGCAGCAATGAGGATAATCCTCAAGTTATGGACCCAGTCCGTGTAATTGCTACCATCATCTTTCAACTTTGCTTTCTCAAGGAACGCATTAAAATTCAACGGAACAACAGGACGAGCCATCTATCTACAATCAACATAAACAAGCAAGATACTATCAGGTACTAAGTTCATGATAAATTTAAGTTCAATTAATCATATTACTTAAGAACTCCCACTTAGATAGACATCCCTCTAATCTTCTAAGTGATTACGTGATCCAAATCAACTAAACCATAACCGATCATCACGTGAGATGGAGTAGTTTTCAATGGTGAACATCGTTTATGTTGATCATATCTACTATATGATTCACGCTCGACCTTTCGGTCTCCGTGTTCCGAGGCCATATCTGCATATGCTAGGCTCGCCAAGTTTAACCTGAGTATTCTGCGTGTGCAAAACTGGCTTGCACCCGTTGTAGATGGACGTAGAGCTTATCACACCCGATCATCACGTGGTGTCTGGGCACGACGAACTTTGGCAACGGTGCATACTCAGGGAGAACACTTCTTGATAATTTAGTGAGAGATCATCTTATAATGCTACCGTCAATCAAAGCAAGATAAGATGCATAAAAGGATAAACATCTCATGCAATCAATATAAGTGATATGATATGGCCATCATCATCTTGTGCTTGTGATCTCCATCTCCGAAGCACCGTCATGATCACCATCGTCACCGGTGCGACACCTTGATCTCCATCGTAGCATCGTTGTCGTCTCGCCAATCTTATGCTTCCACGACTATCACTACCATTTAGTAATAAAGTAAAGCATTACATCGCGATTGCATTGCATACAATAAAGCGACAACCATATGGCTCCTGCCAGTTGCCGATAACTCGGTTACAAAACATGATCATCTCATACAATAAAATTCAGCATCATGCCTTGACCATATCACATCACAACATGCCCTGCAAAAACAAGTTAGACGTCCTCTAACTTTGTTGTTGCAAGTTTTACGTGGCTGCTACGGGCTTAAGCAAGAACCAATCTTACCTACGCATCAAAACCACAACGATAGTTTGTCAAGTTGGTGCTGTTTTAACCTTCACAAGGACAAGGCGTAGCCACACTCGGTTCAACTAAAGTTGGAGAAACTGTCACCCGCTAGCCACCATTGTGCAAAGCACGTCGGGAGAACCGGTCTCGCATAAGCGTACGCGTAATGTCGGTCCGGGCCGCTTCATCCAACAATACCGCCGAACCAAAATATGACATGCTGGTAAGCAGTATAACTTATATCGCCCACAACTCATTTGTGTTCTACTCATGCATATAACATCAACATATAAAACCTAGGCTCTGATACCACTTTTGAGGAACGTAGTAATTTCAAAAATTTTCCTACGCACACGCAAGATCATGGTGATGCATAGCAACGAGAGGGAAGAGTGTGATATACATACCCTTGTAGACCGACAGCGGAAGCGTTAGCACAACGCAGTTGATGTAGTCGTATGTCTTCACGGCCCGACCGATCAAGCACCGAAACTACGGCACCTCCGAGTTCTAGCACACGTTCAGCTCGATGATGATCCCCGGACTCCGATCCAGCAAAGTGTCGGGGAAGAGTTCCGTCAGCACGACGGTGTGGTGACGATCTTGATGTACTACCGTCGCAGGGCTTCGCCTAAGCACCGCTACAATATTATCGAGGACTATGGTGGAAGGGGGCACCGCACACGGTTAAGAATATGATCACGTGGATCAACTTGTGTGTCTAGGGGTGCCCCCTTGCCCCCGTATATAAATGAGCAGGGGGAGGTGCGGCCGGCCAGGAGGAGGGCGCGCCAGGAGGAGTCCTACTCCCACCGGGAGTAGGATTCCCCCCTTTCCTAGTTGGAATAGGATTCGGGAGGGGGAAAAAGGAGAGAGAGAAGGAAGGGGGGCGCCGCCCCCCTCTCCTTGTCCTATTCGTACTAGGGGGGGAGGGGCGCGCGGCCCAGCCCTGGCCACCTCTCCTCTCTTCCACTAAAGCCCACTAAGGCCCATATACCTCCCGGGGGGTTCCGGTAACCTCCCGGTACTCCGGTTTTATCCGATACTTCTCCGGAACACTTCCGGTATCCAAATATAGCCGTCCAATATATCAATATTTATGTCTCAAACATTTTGAGACTCCTCGTTATGTCCGTGATCATATCCGGGACTCCGAACTAACTTCGGTACATCAAAACTAATAAACTCATAATATAACTGTCATCAAACCTTAAGCGTGCGGACCCTACGGGTTCGAGAACAATGTAGACATGACCGAGACACGTCTCCGTCAATAACAATAGCGAACTGGGATGATCATATTTTGGCTCCACATATTCTACGAAGATCTTTTATCGGTCAGACCGCATAACAAACATACGTTGTTCCCTTTTGTCATCGGTATGTTACTTGCCCGAGATTTGATCAGTCGGTATCTCAATACCTTAGTTCAATCTCATTACCGGCAAGTCTCTTTACTCGTTCCGTAATACATCATCTCACAACTAACTCATTAGTTGCAATGCTTGCAAGGCTTATGTGATGTGCATTACCGAGAGGGCCTAGAGATACCTCCCGACAATCGGAGTGACAAATCCTAATCTCGAAATACGCCAACCCAACATGTACCTTTGGAGACACCTGTAGAGCACCTTTATAATCACCCAGTTACGTTGTGACGTTTGGTAGCACACAAAGTGTTCCTCCAGCAAACGGGAGTTGCATAATCTCATAGTCATGGGAACATGTATAAGTCATGAAGAAAGCAATAGCAACATACTAAACGATCGGGTGCTAAGCTAATGGAATGGGTCATGTCAATCAGATCATTCATCTAATGATGTGATCCCGTTAATCAAATAACAACTCTTTGTCCATGGTTAGGAAACATAACCATCTTTGATTAACGAGTTAGTCAAGTAGAGGCATACTAGTGACACTCTGTTTGTCTATGTATTCACACATGTATTATGTTTCCGGTTAATACAATTCTAGCATGAATAATAAACATTTATCATGATATAAGGAAATAAATAATAACTTTATTATTGCCTCTAGGGCATATTTCCTTCTAGGATCATCGGTGATTTGGATCACGACGAGTACGACTCCATCAACCCCGTTCACTTGAACGCTTCCGCTTAGCGATCTACAAGGGTATGTAGATGCACTCTCCTTCCCCTCGTTGCTAGATTACTCCATAGATTGATCTTGGTGATGCGTAGAAAATTTTAAATTTCTGCTACGATCCCCAACAGTGGCATCATGAGCTAGGTCTATGTGTAGTTTCTATGCACGAGTAGAACACAAAGCAGTTGTGGGCGTCGATATTGTCAATTTACTTGCCATTACTAGTCTTATCTTGATTCGGCGGCATCGCGGGATGAAGCGGCCCGGACCGACCTTACACGTACTCTTACGTGAGACTGGTTCCACCGACTGACATGCACTGGTTGCATAAGGTGGCTAGCGTGTGTCTGTCTCTCCCAATTTAGTCGGATCGGATTCGATGAAAAGGGTCCTTATGAAGGGTAAATAGAAATTGGCATATCACATTGTGGTTTTCGCATAGGTAAGAAACGTTCTTGCTAGAAACCTATAGCAGCCACGTAAAAACTTGCAACAACAATTAGAGGACGTCTAACTTGTTTTTGCAGCATATGCCTTGTGATGTGATATGGCCAAAAGGATGTGATGAATGATATATGTGATGTATGAGATTGATCATGTTCTTGTAATAGGATTCACGACTTGCATGTCGATGAGTATGACAACTGGCAGGAGCCATAGGAGTTGTCTCAATTTATTTATGACCTGCGTGTCAACTTAAACGTCATGTAATTACTTTACTTTATTGCTAAAGCGTTAGCCATAGTAGTAGAAGTAATAGATGACGAGACAACTTCAAGAAGACACGATGACGGAGATCATGGTGTCATGCCGGTGACAACGATGATCATGGAGCCCCGAAGATGGAGATCAAAAGGAGCAAAATGATATTGGCCATATCATGTCACTATTTGATTGCATGTGATGTTTATCATGTTTTACATCTTATTTGCTTAGAACGACGGTAGCTTAAATAAGATGATCCCTCACTAAAATTTCAAGAAAAGTGTTCCCCCTAACTGTGCACCTTTGCGAAGGTTCGTTGTTTCGAAGCACCACGTGATGATCGGGTGTGATAGATTCTAACGTTCGAATACAACGGGTGTTGACGAGCCTAGCATGTACAGACAAGGCCTCGGGACACATGCGAAACACTTAGGTTGACTTGACAAGCCTAGCATGTACAGACATGGCCTCGGAACACGGAAGACCGAAAGGTCGAACATGAGTCGTATAGAAGATACGATCAACATGAGATGTTCACCGTTGATGACTAGTCCGTCTCACGTGATGATCGGACATGGCCTAGTCGATTCAGATCATGTTTCACTTAGATGACTAGAGGGATGTCTATCTGAGTGGGAGTACATTAAATAATTTGATTAGATGAACTCAAATATCATGAACATAGTCTAAATTGTCTTTGCAAATATGTTGTAGATGAATAGCTCACGTTGTAGCTCCCTGTTTCAATACGTTCCTAGAGAAAGACCAAGTTGAAAGATATTGTAAGCAATGATGCGGACTAGGTCCGTAGTCCGAGGAGTGTCCTCACAGCTACACAAAAGGCTTACGTCTTTGATGCACCGCTCGATGTGCAAACCCCTACAACGTCGTCTGTGGATGTTGTGAACACCTGACAGACACATCCTGATGACTACTTGATAGTTCAGTGCACCATACTTTACGGCTTAGAATCGGGATTACAATGACGTTTTGAACGCCATAGAACATATGAGATGTTCCAAGAGCTGAAATTGGGATTTCGGGCTCATGCCCGTGTTGAGAGGTGTGAGACCTCTGACAAGTTCTTTTGCCAACAAGATGGAGGAGAATAGCTCAGCTAGTGAGCATGTGCTCAGAATGTTTGGGTGCTACAATCACTTAAATCAAGTGGGAGTTAAACTTCCAGATAAGATGGTGATTGATAGAGTTCTCTAGCCACTATCACTAAGCTACTAGATCTTCGTGATGAACTATGACATGCAAGGGATGGAATTGATCCCGGAGCTGTTCGCGGTGCTTAAGACCGCAAAAGGTAGAAATCAAGAAGGAGCATCAAGTGTTGATGGTTTAACAAGACCACTGGTTTCAAGAAGGGCAAGGGCTAGAAGGGAAACTTCATGGATGGCAAACCAGTTGCAGCTCCAGTGAAGGAACCCAGGGTTGAACCCAAACCCGAGACTAAGTGCTTCTATTGTAAGGGGAACGGTCACTGGTAGCGGAATTACCCCAAATGCATGGTAGATAAGAAGGCTGGCAACTTCAACAAAGTATATACGTGTTATTAATGTGTACCTCACTAGTACTCCTGGTGGCACCTGGGTATTGGATACCGGTTCAGTTGCTATTATTGGTGACTTGAAGCAAAAGCTACGGACTAAACGGAGACTGGCTAAGGGCGAGGTGACGATGTGTGTTGGAAGTGTTTCCAAAGTTGATGAGATCACCATCGCACGCTCCATCTACCTTCGGGATTAGTATTGAACCTAGATAAATGTTATCAGGTGTCTACGTTGAACATGAATATGATTAGATCATGTTCATTGCAATATGGTTATTCATTTAAATTAGAGAATAATGGTTATTCTGTTTACATGAATAATACCTTTCATGGTCATGCACCCTATGTGAATGGTTCATTGAATCTCGGTCGTGATAATACACATGTTCACGCCAAAAGATGTAGAGTTAATAATGATAGTACCACTTTCTTGTGGCACTGCCGCTTAGGTCATATTGGCGTAAGATGCATGAAGAAACTCCATGTCGATGGATGTTTGGAGTCACTTGATTTTGAATCGCTTGACACATGCGAGCCATGCCTCATGGGCAGGATGACTGAGACCCCATTTTCAGGTACAATGAAACGGGCAAGTGACTTGTTGGAAATCATACATGCTGATGCGTGTGATCCAATGAGAATTGAAGCATGCGGTGGATATCGCTATTTTCTCATCTTCACTGACAATTTGAGTAGATATAGGTATATTTACTTAATGAAGCACAAGTCTGAAACGTTTGAAAAGTTCAAGCGATTTCAGAGTGAAGTTAAGAATCATCATAACAAGAAGATCAAATTCCTATGATCTGATCAATGAGAATTTTTGAGTTATGAGTTTGGCAAACACTTAAGACATTGTGGAATTGTTTCACAGTTGAAGCCACTTGGAACACCACAGGGTAATGGTGTGTCCGGACGTCGTAATCGAACCTTATGAAATATGGTGCGATCTATGATGTCTCTTACCGATCTACCGCTATTATTTTGAGGTTATGCATTAGAGACAGCTGCATTCACTTTAGATAGGACACCATATAAGTCTGTTGAGACGACGTCGTATGAACATTGGTTTGGCAAGAAACCAAAGTTGTCGTTTCTTAATGTTTGGGGCTGCGATGCTTAAGGCTTCAGCCGGAGAAGCTCGAACCCAAAGCGGACAAACACATCTTCATAGGATACCCAAAGGTGACAGTTGGGTATACCTTCTATCTCAGATCCGAGGGCAAATTGTTTGTCACTAAGAACGGGTCCTTTCTCGAGAAGGAGTTTCTCTCGAAAGAATTGAGTGGGAGTAAGATAGAACTTGATGAGGTTGTCGAACCTTTACTTCAACCAGAGAGTGATGCAACACAGAAAGATGTTTTCTGTGGCACCTACATCTGTTGAAGAGGAAGTTAATGATAGTGATCATGAAGCTTCGGATCAAGTTGCTATCGAACATCGTAGGTCGACAAGGATATGTACTACTCCTGAGTGGTACGGTAATCCTGTCTTAGATATCATGTTGTTAGACAACAATGAACCTACGAGCTATGGAGAAGCGATGGTGGGCCCGTATTCTGACAAATGGTTAGAAGCCATGAAATCCGAGATAGGATCCATGTATCAGAACAAAGTATGGACTTTGGTGGACTTGACCGTTGATCGGCAAGCCATTGAGATAAATGGATCTTTAAGAAGAAGATGGACGTGGGCGGTAATGTTACCATCTATGAAGCTCGACTTGTGGGAAAGAGTCTTTTCACAAGTTCAAGGAGTTGACTACGATGAGAATTTCTCACCCGTAGCGATGCTTAAGTCCGTCGGAATCATGTTAGCATTAGCTGTATTTTTCGATTATGAAATCTTACAGATGGATGTCAAAACAAGTTTTCTTACCAGTTTTCGTAAGAAAAGTTGTATGTGATACAATAAAAGGTTTTGTTGATCCTAAGGATGCTAAAAGGTATGCTAGCTCCAGCAATCCTTCTATGGACTAGAGCAAGCATCTCGGAATCGGAATATATGTTTTGATGGAGTGATCAAAGCTTTTAGGTTTATACAATGTTTGCTAGAAACTTGTATTTACAATAAAGTGAGTGGGAGCACTACAACATTTCTGATAAGTATATGTGGATGACATATTGTTGATTCGAAATGATATAGAATTTCTGGAAAGCATAAACGGTTGTTTGAAGAGTGATTTTCAATGGAAGACCTGGATAAAGCTGCTTACATATTGGGCATCAAGATCTATAGAAATAGATCAAGACGCCTGATGATACTTTCAAAGAACGCACACCTTGACATGTTTTTGAAGGAGTTCAAAATAGATCAGTCAAAGAAGTGGTTCTTACCTGAGTTGTAAGGTGTGAAGTTGAGTAAGACTCAAAGCTTGACCACGGCAGAAGAAAGAGGAAGGACGAAGGTCGTCCCCTATGCTCTTGTCATAGGCTCTATACGGTATGCCATGACTGAGTACCGCACCTGATGTGTGCCTTGCCACATGTCTGGCAAGAGGGTACAAAGGTGATCTAGGACTGGATCACCAGATAGCGGTCAAAATTGTCCTTAGAGGAATAAGGAAATGTTTCTCGGTTATGGAGGTGATAAAGAGTTCGACGTAAAGAGTTACGTCGATGCAAGCTTAACACCTATCCGGATAGCTCTGAGTAGAGATACCGGATACGCATAATGGAGCAACAATTTGGAATAGCTCCAAGTGGAACATGGTAGCAGCATCTACGATATGATATGAAGTTTTGCGAAATACATAGGGATCTGAATATGGCAAGACCCGTTGACTACAACCTCTATCACAAGTATAACATGATCAAACCCAGAACTCATTGAGTGTTAATCACATAGTGATGTGAACTAGATTATTGAGTCTAGTAAACTCTTTGGATGTTGGTCACATGGCGATGTGACCTATGAGTGTTAATCACATGGCGATGTGAACTAGATTATTGACTCTAGTGCAAGTGGGAGACTGTTGGAAATATGCCCTAGAGGCAATAATAAATTAGTTATTATTATTATATTTCCTTGTTCATGATAATCGTTTATTATCCATGCTAGAATTGTATTGATAGGAAACTCAGATACATGTGTGGATACATAGACAACACCATGTCCCTAGTAAGCCTCTAGTTGACTAGCTCGTTGATCAATAGATGGTTACAGTTTCCTGACCATGGACATTGGATGTCGTTGATAACGGGATCACATCATTAGGAGAATGATGTAATGGACAAGACCCAATCCTAAGCCTAGCACAAAGATCGTGTAGTTCGTATGATAAAGCTTTTCTAATGTCAAGTATCATTTCCTTAGACCATGAGATTGTGCAACTCCCGGATACCGTAGGAGTGCTTTGGGTGTGCCAAACGTCACAACGTAACTGGGTGGCTATAAAGGTTCACTACAGGTATCTCCGAAAGTGTCTGTTGGGTTGGCACGAATCGAGACTGGGATTTGTCACTCCGTGTAAACGGAGAGGTATCTCTGGGCCCACTCGGTAGGACATCATCATAATGTGCACAATGTGACCAAGGAGTTGATCACGGGATGATGTGTTATGAAACGAGTAAAGAGACTTGTCGGTAACGAGATTGAACAAGGTATGGGGATACCTACGATCGAATCTCGGGCAAGTATCATACCGCTAGACAAAGGGAATTGTATACGGGATTGATTGAATCCTTGACATCGTGGTTCATCTGATGAGATCATCATGGAGAATGTGGGAGCCAACATGGGTATCCAGATCCCGCTGTTGGTTATTGGTCGGAGAGTTGTCTCGGTCATGTCTGCATGGTTCCCGAACCCGTAGGGTCTACACACTTAAGGTTCGATGACGGTAGGGTTATTAGGAAGACTTGTATATGATTACCGAATGTTGTTCGGAGTCCTGGATGAGATCCCGGATGTCACGAGGAGTTATGGAATGGTCTGGAGGTAAAGATTTATGGAAAGTTGTTGTTCGGGTTCCGGGAGAAGTTCGGTTTTTTCCGGTATTGTACCGGGAAGCTTCCGGAAGGTTCCGGAGGATTCCGGAGGGGTCCGGAGGTCCGAAAAATGTTCCACCACGTCCAATATAGTAGCATGGGCTGTAGGGGGCGCCCTAACCTTAATGGGCCAAGGGCACCAGCCTTCCCAAGGCCCATGCGCATGGGAGAGGGGAAACCCTAAGGGGGAGGGCCTCCACTTGACTTGGGAGGCACTCCTCCCCCCCTTGGCCGCCGCCCCCAACCCTAGATGGGATCTAAGGGGGCCGGCCCCCTCTCTCCCCACCTATAAATAGTGGAGGGGTGGGAGGGCGGCCACACCCTTGAACCTGGCGCAGCCCCTCCCCTCCAATACCTCTCCTCCTCCGTGTGAGCTTGGCGAAGCCCTGCCGGAGAACTACCACTCCATCACCACCACGCCGTCGTGCTGTTGTTGGACCCTCTTCCTCAACCTCTCCCTCCTCCTTGCTGGATCAAGGCATGGGAGACGTCTCCATTCCGTACGTGTGTTGAACGCGGAGGTGTCGTCCGTTCGGCGCTAGGATCATCGGTGATTTGGATCACGACGAGTACGACTCCATCAACCCCGTTCACTTGAATGCTTCCGCTTAGCGATCTACAAGGGTATGTAGATGCACTCTCCTTCCCCTCGTTGCTAGATTACTCCATAGATTGATCTTGGTGATGCATAGAAAATTTTAAATTTCTGCTACGATCCCCAACACAAACATCTAGAGGAAGAAACGGAGAGGAATGGGTGTTACCCAGCTCACCATAGGGCACTGCGAGGTCGACGGAGACGCGCCGGAGACGACGGGAGGGAGCTCTGAACTTGGCGAAAAAATCTACCCGTGACGGAAGAGGAAGCGGAGGAGGAAGACGGTGATGAACTTGGCGTCTCTGGCCTTGGATCGCAGCGGGAACAGTTTGTGGAGGCGTCGTGAGGACGTAGAGGTACCGCCAAGCGAATCTACGCCGGAGACGAGCTTCGGCCCATCCCGGACATGGCGTCGGTGGCGGAGGAAGCAGCGTGTGGGTGCCCTCTTACCTGCTGGCAGCGCGGACAAGGGAAGGAGGAGGAACGAGGAAACCCTAGGGGATCACGGGGTAGGTTTTGTAGGAGCAGGGGCTCCTGTTCCAACCGTCATATCATTCGAGGTGCCGCCATGGAGCCCCCGGATGAGCTGCCGTACAGAGGAGGACAAAGAACAGAGAAGGATCGGCACATGTGGGCTTGGATGGGCTGAAAGGTGAGTGCAGGTGGGCTGGGGAGATGGGCTGCAATGTTGCTACTACTGCTTTCCTTCTTCTCTTTTCTTTAGACAGAAAAACAGGATAGAAAAATCACAAGTATAATGAAGAAGATTGAGAGAGATATGAGAATATCCCTGGAGAATTTGTGCAGAATTTGAATAAATTGCTTTGGGCATTTTTAGAGGTAGAAAAATAATCCAAGTTTGAATGAAATTCAAACTTGAGCCATTTTTGAACCCAACCAAAACAACTCCAAAATGAATGAAATTTTGCAGAGAGGTATAAGGCAAGGAGTATGATCATCAAGAAATAAATGAACATTAATGGAGGGGGGAATAATGTCACTTGCAAAAACATGAAGGGAGAAGGAAGGGAGAGATGATGATACATGGGCATGGCTTGAGAGAGGGATAGCAAGGGCTGATGCACACACAACATGAAAGTAACATGTAACATAAGGATGAGTGTAATGCATATGATGCTCATGGCAACAACATGAATGACCAAAAGCAATATGACAAGAGATAGGCATGGCAAAACAAACAAGGATGGCATAATGCAATATAATAAACGATGAACATGATGCAAGAAGTAAAATATGACAAGGCACTCAACAAACATGCAACAACAATGATGATCATGATGCAAAATAAAATAAAACAAACATCACAAGCAGGGAAGCATGGACATAACACAACAATAATGGAGGTCTTGGTCTTGGGGTGTTACAATAAGCAGGGGGAGTTGACCGCCGGCTTGGTGATACTGCTGAAGAAGAGCATTGCCTCGGAGAAGAAGGCGACCAGCGAAATCCTGCAACCTCAGGAGGACAAGGCGAAGCTCTGCCACGAGCTCGACCTGCTGAAGGAGAAGAACGCCGGATGGAAGAAGCTGCATGAGAGTAGTAGTTCCTTGATGAAGATGATGCAGGCCCTCGTCATGGAACAGAAGGAGGAGTTGGCGAAGCTCCGCATTGAACACCCGGCTGCTGTCAAGGTACTAATGCGGCCGTGGAACAGATGATGAAGGCTCGCGTCGAGAAATCCCGCGTCATGGACAGAATGAAGAAGATGGCAGAGGAGACGCGCAAGGAGATGGAGGTCGTGGAGGAGATGAAGAAGCAGTTACGACTATGCGGCAAATTAGATCATTTTGGGTGATAATCTTCCTTCTTTTGCTCCTGTGTTTCTTCTTTTGCTTCGGGTGTTTCACTGCATGTGTCATGTTCTCTCTAAGGTATGAATAGAGCAATGCTAACAATCAGATGACTAGCAAATTAGATCATTTTTTATCGCCATATGGCACTGGGCTACCGTGTTTCGTGCTCCTCCGTCGTAGTACTACTCCAGTGGAAAACTTGAGTATACCACACGGTTCTTTGCTCCTCCTCAGGTCGTCGGCAGATTTATACGAGCAGTCAAATCACAAGGGCCCGCCTTCCAGCAGTAATGAGCCGTCAAATCATAAAGGCCCTCACCTCTCGTGAAAAGGACCAAGCTAGACTGCCCCGCCCTCTAGCCTTTTAAAAAATGTATACATTTGTACAGTAGTAGTATCGATGGATTGCGCCATGGAGCCAAACTAACAAGATGAAATTAAAGAAAAAAGGTGGTACATATAGAGAGCGCTCATCGCCAAATTATGCATATACTATATGACACTACCCACTATGAAGGTACTAGTAACATAGACTAGTAACTAGTGTATGTTACTCTCCACTATGACCAACCAAAGTCGAGGCATGGATACAAACGAGGGCCTGGTTGTGTCTATACTTGGACAACTCACCCGACTGCATGCGCACCAAGCAGACGAAGCTCGTGTCGTGTTGGTGCCGTGTGCGGCCCGCACATTAACCAAAACCTCGCGCCTCCATATTAGCCTCCGCGTTTTAAAATTCTCAATCTCAAAGCCAAGGAGCAACGTGAAACCTATGATAGAGCCAATCGGATGGTTGATAACACTACAATTCGTAGCTACAAATGCGTGTGTGAGAGAGGACGAGTGTGTGGGTGCACCTCTTCTCAGAGTACAAGTGTATGTGGGTGGCATCGACCTAGGGAGCAGTGATGGTGCGTGCGAGAAGTCCCGAGAGATAGGTGTTATGCGTCTGAAAAAAAGACTAGTCTAAAGCTCGCCACGAGGCTATTCTTGTCGAATGCCAAGCGTAAGTTATGTATCTGACGGTGCTAGTTTTTGCACGTACACAGCAGTAGAAAAAGAACTAGTACCATGGCATATGCTACACCACGGCCGAGAAAACGTGCCGACATTATGCCATCCGGGAATAGTGCCGCACTTTGAAACTAGAACCGTCAATAAATTTTGAGCGCGTCTCGTCACATTCCAAATTACTACTACTACCACGCTATATTTAATTGCAAACATGTTCACACCGATCACAACCTAAACAGTTTCCCACTTAGGAGCATATTAGTAGTACTCGGTTATAAATACTACTATGCTAAGATGACTGCACATTCCTCATCGACTACTCATCCACAAAAAACAATCAAGTCAATCAAGCCAGGGCCAGCGTGAGTTCTAGGTCGAGAGATTTCCACCAGGGAGAGGTGAGCATGGAAGAGGAAGCACGAGAGATGTCCCGCCTCGCCGCAAAAGCAGCCGACATGTCCAGCCGCGCAGCAGTAGCAGCACAAAGGTCCCGCCGCACCGTCGATGTAGCAGACTGGTCCGGCCACGTCGCGGAAGCAGCAGAGATGTCCCACCGCGCCGCCGAAGCAGCACGTAGGTCCCGCCGCGCCGCGGCGGCCTGGGAAAATTTCTCGCGGGCAGGCGAGGACTCTTACAGGCGCATGCATGCAATGGTCCATAGCTAGATGGATCAGATCACCGGCTGGGCGAGGTTGCAGGACAAGGCTACCGGCGTCATCCGGCAACTAGGGGAGGGCAATGTGAAGCTCCGGGGCGAGCTCGACCTGCTGAGGGCGAAGATTTCCGGAAGGGCGAAGCAGGAGGAGGAGACCGCTGCCTTGTTGTAGAGGACGGGCGTCATCATCAAGAAACTTATGGACGAGAATGCCATGCTCCGCATCGAGTGCAACAGGCTGGTGGAGGAATCCATGGATGCCGCCAAGCAGTATATTAAGGACATGAAACTGATGAAAGAGATCATCACCCGCCACGAGAACTAGTCTCCGCGACCTGCAGTGCATAAAGAAAGTAGAGATTAGCGAGCCAGATCGTTGTATGCGTCTTCCTTCTTCTTTTGCCCTTGTGTATTTCGGGCGTAGCCGCATGTGGTCTTTTAAATTATCTTCCTAATTATGTAAGACAGTTATTATCCACTCTCGTCGTCCTTATATATATTCATCAGTCTTGCTATAAGTCGCAGTAGATGCTATATAGGTCCGTCGGATCTTACATCAAGATCCGTGCAAAATTTTCTTTTCAGATTTTCTTTTTTCTCTCTTAAATCTCAATCGAGTGAGACATTGCCACGCCATTAAACAGAGGCTCGGGCGCCATTAATGGAGATCTTGGGAGAGAGGTGGACGGCAGATGGAGGTCAAAGGGCTCTCCTCCCGATAAGCACGCGCAGGGGTCTGATCGCACGCCTCCCGTACTCAAATAGCTACCCTGCACGGCGCCTCCTAGCTAATAAAAGAAGGGGACGCATGGCAGCACGTACATGGTAAATAGAACGCCCACTATTTCAATAATACTTGTGTCTCCGATTGTAACGTGACAGCACTTGTTCCAAAATGACTTTGTTGATTGTTAATGTGTGCGCCTTCGCAAATCAAACAGCAAAATTACCACAGCATGTTGGTGCCATGTGATGACACCAAGCCAAGTTTCATGATTTTCATGCGTGTTTCGGATTTACAGGAATTAAAAAACCAAGTTTCTAAATGTTTCCAGCCGAGCCATGACACCCAGATGTTTGAATTTCATTTCCATTTCTTGCATGGGACCTACAAATTTACCCGAGGACACACATGTGATTTTTCAACCAGCTTTGGTGCACTGGAGCATGTGCTTGTATTTAAAATTTGAATTATGCACACAAAGGTGACATGTTCCATCTCAGAACCACGAGCCTTCTTGAGAGAAGCTCCGGTTTGCAAGAAACTTATACCAAAACTTATTCCTATTCTACAAAAAAATTTACCACAGCATCGTAGTACCATGACATGACACCATGCCAAGTTTCATGATTTCCAGGCGTGTTTTGGATTTACAAGAATTTTAAAACCAAGCTTCTCAATGTTCTCGGTCGAACCACGATGTCCAGATGTTTGAATTTCATTCCCATTTCTTGCATGGGACCTAGAAATTCACCCGAGGACACACATGTGATTTTTCAATAAACTTTGGTGCACGAGAGCATGTGCTTGTAGTTCAAATTTGAATTATGCACATTAAATGACCAGAAACTTAATTAATGTATAAAAAAGGCCAAACGAATCTGGAATAATTCCAAAATTTAACAGGGCACTCATATAGTTCTATGTTGCCTCTGTAAAGAAAATCTGGGGGAGGCAGTGTATATTGTTTCGCACACAAAGGTATAAAGAAATAAAGAAATTAGCATATCTATTTAATTCTTGGGTTCTTATTATTTATGCCACTAGTTGTGTATCACTACTCAGTTTTGCCATTAGAAGTTACAACTACTCAAAAAATGCCATCGATCCATGAGATGCCTGCTCAAAATGCAATTAGATATCTAAAAAATGCCATCATTAAGTTAGATGTTTGCTCAGAAATGCCATTAGACATTGTTATTTTCACTTCAAACCTGTTGACCATGTTACATGACAAAAATAAGCCGATTCTCACAATGATAAGTTAATGGTGTCCAGCACAACACACCCCTCAAATAAAACTAAGCACCCTGGAATACTTTGACAAAACTAAGCACCCTGAAATTCTTTGACAACTAAACTGATGGCTATATGATGTTGGCCATATATATTGTACGTATATAATGTGAAGAAATGAGTGGTAGTAGTATACCAACTAAAAGATGAAATGTACGAAATATAACGAGAAGAAACATAACATACTTCTGCTGGGGGCTCAGCACAACACACCCCTCAAATAAAACTAAGCACACCAGAAATTAAACTAAGCAACTAATCTGGTAGACACTGCATTAGAACCACCATGATCAACGACACTGTCACCATACTCGGAGTCCTCATCCACGTCCTCGACTTCGTCCTTGTCCCTCTTCCTCTTGGGTGATACTTCTTTGCTTGAACCGCACACTTGGCTCTTGCTCTTCATCCAGCCCTTGTAGATATTGAAACAAAGGTAGACATCCATTGCAGCGTAGTAGATGTGGTCTATATCTAGTACAGTCCACTGCCATGCACGATGAAACTTGTGCGGAGGTTTCTTCAGTTCACCGTACGAAGGATGAACCATGGCTCTTGCCAGGGTCTGCATTGAAGGTTGATCAAGGGAGGGCACCAGCCCTTCCTTCTGGAGGTCGAAGGGGTCGCCTACAACGAGGCCTATCCGACCCAGGATTTCCTTGTCGTTCCTAAAGTCTACAGTAACGAATTTGACTCAGTCGCCCTTGAGGAACTTCTTAAATTCCTCGCACTCAACGTCGGCATGGCATATGTGGTAGACCAAGCATAAGTCATGCACGCAAACCTGGATCACGGCGGCCTTCTTCTTCTCTGCCTCCTTTAGATTCTTCTCGCTTTCCAGGACTGTGGTGTACTCAACATCTAGCCCAGTGACCCACTCATCATTTGAGTTTTTGAACATGCGTTTGAAGCGAGCAAGGCATTCTTTCACCGTTGCGAAAGAACGGGTGTAGATGACGTCGAACTCATCGCCGGTGATGGTTCTAACCTTGTACTCACCGCCGATCATGGAGATTTGGGATGCCATGGATTTGGGAGGAGGGTTAGGATTAGTGGAACTGCCGTAATGTGAAAGGACGGGACGACTAGGAGCGGTTTATCGATTGTAAAAATGTCGAGTGGGGGCGCATGCGAATGGCAGGGTAGTGGCTTGCCTGGTGGATAAATGGATTCATGCACAGTACTATGGGGGCCCAATTAGATGTCATGTCTACTCGACGCCCAATTAAATGGCTTTCGATGTCATGTCAAGCGTCGGGAAAATAATAGGTGATACGAAGCTTTCCATTCTCCCATGATACGGGCTTCCGAGAGCCCTTGGATCTGAGATCGAACGGTTGCATGGCGTGATTCTAGACCTATGGGTGAATATCCTATCCTGGAGGGTTATTTTGCAAATTTTCAGCAACTTAGCATGCGACCGTTCGATCTCAGATCCAAGGTCTGCCAGCAGCCTGTATCATGGTCGCGCCTACCACGACCGCCGCCTCGCTCGCGCTGTCGCGCCCTTGGAGATTTAACATGGTGCGTTAGGCTATCTGATGTTGGCATGTTATACATAGTCATCACTTAGTCACTCATACAACAAGGTTAGCTATAAGGTTGGCTATAAGAGTATTTTTTTTGTTTACTTCTCTCTATCTCTTTCTTCGTAGTATTTATTGCATTTGCCAAGGAATGACCTCTTCCAATGAAATGGTGCTTAGATGAGGTGCTATGGGCATTAAATGGCTTAGCAACTCAAGTCCCCAATGCATAGGTGCTTAGTTTTTTGTTGCTAAGTTTGCGTCATCTAGGTACATGCGATTATCACTGTTTCTTCCTAGGGTCACCAAACTAGTCTCTCTCTTCTTAATTAACTTGCCACATCAGACTTTATGCCTATGTGGCAGGCTTAGCACCTGTAGGATCAAGTACAATAGTGGGCTATAAGCCCGCTTTACATGGCATTTTTGCATATGTGGGGGAAAGAGGCAAGCAAAAAGTGGAGGAGTGGCTCTCAAGCAAGAGCCAGCCTCTACATGGTGGAGCATCGGGAGAGGCACCTGTATGGAGGTGGTCAGGAATCGGGAGACTCACGCCGGTCGTAGCGCCACAGTTAAAATGATAATGGTAAGTCAAATCATCGGGCCCCACCTATCCAGCAATAACTCACTGTCAAATCACACAGCCCTACGTTTGCAGTAGTCTACTCCCTCGTCTTCTCGCGTCTTTGTCGCACCGACTAGGCGGAACTGCCCCGCCTACCGTGCGGGAAAATCCCAGCCCTCGACTTTTAAATAGTACAGTATACTAATTTTGTATCCATGGATTGCGCCATGGAGCAAAGACTCAAGAAAACGGCGGTACACATGTACGGAGTATACAGCACGCCCGTCGCGTTCGCGTCATACCCTAGACGGTCGGTAGGTCTGGCACGCCACTCTCCGAATGGAACGCGCGTCATATTGCGTTTGCACACACATGTGGGACCGCAATTGAGAACCGACCATAGGCACACTCCCCGGCCCTGCAAGTTGGGTGAGTTAATAGAAGAGAGAGACAAGCGATAGTACTACTAGAGAAGTGTTGTAGGAGTACATACGTTGGTACCTGGACGATCCCTGCAAGACACGGAAGATCAGTTCATCCATGCATGTGACCAGACTCCAGCAGACATGCCTGGATTGCCTATCGTCTACATATCGGGTAGGCTGTGTTGTACAGGGCTGTAGTTCTGGTGAGAAATCTAAAAAAGGTTTCTTGTCATCTCGCAAAATTAGGTGTCATGTGCTTCGGATCACTGCGAGGGTTAAACAGCGACAACTGAGTTGGGCTAGTCATTGGGGGCACATGCACAAAGACTACTCGGCTGCCATCTAGGTCAAGCCGGCTATGTTAATTGGGACATCTATCGACGGACCCCTTTTCTACGAGTTTATCTTTAATTTGAGCTTTGATCCTCGTCTAGTTTGTCCGTCGGGATTCATCTTGTCTGCTTTGGGCAGTGAGGTTATGATTTCTTGTCATGTGGCATTTTTCGTGTTATATGTTATAATCCGGTGCTTCAGATCAAAATGACGACAGCTGTGCCTCCGGGGCACGTCCATGAAGACTTCTCGACAGTCATTGCTGAGGTCAAGCCGGCTCCGGCCAGTAGACAAAAGAAAACTAGTACTCCACTATATAGGCAGGAGCCTCCGCGCTTGCTTGCTAGTGTTGCTCTCTTCACACTATCTCGTCCTCTCCAGATCTAAACACGACAGCGGGGGCCACTCTCTCTCTCTCTACTCAGCACTGGTCACAGATCCAGCCGGATCCTTTCTGCCGGGGAAGGTGAGAAGGTGCAACGTTCACGCGGTCGTCCTCGGCGACGGCTCTTACCCACTGTCGGCGCGTCCCGATCAGCGTGCTTTGTCATTCTCTCCCAAGAATCTCTGGCGAGGGAGGGCCTCCCACCCCTTCTTCCTCGCTGCCGTAGTGTGGGCAGATCCGGCCTCCCGTCGCCCACCTAGCGACATCCCGGCGACCCTCAGGTATAACTTCCTTCGAAACTGGCCTTGCTCTACTTCCCAAGCTCCTGACGTCGCTGCATTTGTATCTTTTACTATTTCTCAGGCCCCCTCGTAGATAGGATCGATCGGCTATCCGAAAACCACCTAATTTTTACTATTAAGAGGTAAAACTAGTTCATGCACTCGAATCTAGTACTACTTGGTTCAAACAAGGAAGAAATGGGGTGGGGTGGGGGAAGATTTGTTACCTGAATCTAGGACTTGGTCGAAAGAGGAAATAATGGGGGCAAAAAGTAGCTGAGACTGGCTATCCAACTGGTATCTAGGTCTAATAGGGAAATAAAGGAAACGCAGTACAAACTCAATATAAACCCGATCTATTGGTTGAAAAAGGAAAGAAAGTGGGGACTTGGGAACAAGTCAACAGAGTAAGTCTAGCACTAGATTTGCTAGCCTCACACAGTATAAGGTGGTTATATACCGAACAAAAATGGGACCAACCCAGATATCCTCTTCTGATGTTTGTTGCCCCGAGCCGCTCTTATGTAATGCCACTGGTAAAATGTAGTAGTCGCACTGTTAAAAGTAAGGACACGTTAAACCAATGTTGTTTTCAATGTAATGCCTCCAGTAATATGAATCAATGGCACTTTTTTTCATGTCCTGCTAAATTTCCCATTAAGATAAGTTGCTTCTTTTCATTAGAGATGCAACTGTCCTGGTCCGCCTACTCTCCCGTGCCCAAATACCGACTCTGTAGCAGCTGTTAATGTAATGTTGCTGGTAAAATGAAGCAATGACACCATTAAAGTAATGTCGTATTTAACGGTTGTCATAGTTAATCCTAATGCCCACACTAATATCTAGCAATGCTGCTAGAAATTGCTACTGTCCTTGTACCATTGCTATTCAGATAAGGAACATGCTTTTTTCATTTTATGCATGTTTCATCACTTGTTAGTCAGCCTCCTTTCCACCTTTTTTGTGCAAACCGAGATATACATTTCACGCTTGATCTTAGTTGAGCTGCACAAATGATATCCAAATTATAGTTGAACATTCCAGGAGCTTCACGACCAACCTTGATGTTGCTCAATTTTATTGCAACTAATGAAGAAGAAGCTCTGTGGGTTTCGTTTTCTGATGGAAATGGAACCGGGGCTGGAGCCCTTTTCTTTAAAAAAAAGAAGAAGCTGCTAGCTCATGGGACATTACTTCATTTTAGGCGAACTGCACCAAAAGGTTCCATGAATTGAATCATCCATGTTGCTGACTGGTTTCATCCCTTCTATGATGGCGTTGATTGCAGATATGGTTCCCATCACGAGGTATGTTCCTTTTTGGTATGACCGTTTGCCAAAGATCCTGCATGTTGATCCTGCTCTTGTGCTACTTTTTTGGCACTGCCATGATAAAGTAGTAATGTTATTATTTTGCACCTTAATCTAGTGGCACTATTAATTTGAGGCAATGTTTTGGCACCGCTAGTGCCACTGTTTTTTAATATATATCGAAAGAGGGGGTTCCCTCCGATTTCATTAAAGAAACCCAACCATAGAGAACCATTATCCGACAACATCTCAGTGTAAACAGGCAGTTATGCAACTACTACTAGAACAGACTGAGTACTAGCAGGAGACAAGTTTGCCACATAAGCTAGGCAGGTAGGGAGACGCAGCACCAGCTCGACCAAGTTTGAATTACAACACAAATGCTACCACAGAAACATCAGGAGGAATATAGGGACTGAAAGAGCTAGCTTCAGCATCCTAGTCTAAGCACCCCCGACCTTCATCCTTGCGACACACGGTACACCTCATTTGCCACCTGCTCGACCCTAGTGTCACTGATAAAATGAAGTAGTAATACAGTTAAAATAGAGCGAGTGTCCTCTCTATCATTTCATTTCCAATGTAGATAAAGAAAGTGCTTCTCTTTGTTAATGTATGTTTCATCAACTAGTCCCATTGTTAATGTTTAAGCGTTTCTGCAAACCGGGGTGCTTAATTTTAGTTGATCTACACAAAAATAGAGATTTGAATGTCTCAAGGCCCCTCCTTGTACTACCGCTGTACACTGATGTTCATCACTGATAGAAGGTGTATCGGGGAGACTTGGGACGATTTCCAGTATGAGGCGTGGCGTACCGTATGAGGCGTCGCAGGGCCCATCTCTCCCTCGCAGCATGGCATACTATGATACTATCGCAATGTTTTTTCTATTTATTTTGCGTGTTTCATCAACTAGTGCCACTATAATGTAATCACGCTTTTTCATTATCTGTGCAAACAGGGTTATTCAGCTGCATTTTGGTGGAACTGCACAAATGTACAGATGGAACCGGCATATATGCAAAGTGCGAGGTGTGCCAAGTAAAAATTACCGACACCAACCATGCTCCATGCATGCATTGGCATCCACCACCACCAGTGGGATGTGTGGTGCTCTCTGTGGACGGATCTTTCTCGGCAGCAAATGCTCTAACCAAATACTAGTAGCTTATATTGGCAGTTTTCTAGGGAGTACTCTTTTCTGAAAGAAGCACCAATCTATTTTTCTTTATTTGTACACAGTGTCACAACTTTTACCCAAAGGTCCAGATCTATTTAAGGGTGATTGGCGTAGCATTCGGAGACTGATTGTAAGCATAATTTTCATTAGCTGTCACACTGATTGTAAGCATGAGTGGGTGGAAGATTAGGTTAGTGTGAATCTTACCTTAAACCCTACCGCCACAGTTGAAACGAGGCGAGCGTCGAGGGAACCGTGGAGAACGGCGGGGAAGCGACGTCGCGCCATCCGGCCTCCTCTTGTGGTGGGAGAACGAATACTCATGTGGCTCCGGCTGGCTCTGCACCATCACGAACGGCACACTGTACTCGATCGATTCGTTATCCTCTGGGTGCTCGACCTTCGACCTGTACGCCCACCACCTCCGCCTGACTTTCGCCTCGGGCGAATCTGTCTGCTCCATCGCCCAGAGGAGATACTCAATGAACTCGAAGGACTACGGCGTGACTACCGCCGAGGAGTACATGTACATCGCCGCCCTCATCGCCGTCGTCTCGCTCTTTCGCATACATTGCCACATGGCCCTCACCATCCTCGAAATCTCCCACTCATTGTCAAACCAGGTAAGGATCTCCTTCAACCTGGCTAACTTTGCCCGGTCGCCGCCGGCAATCTGCCTGATTCGCTATTGCATCCTCTCCATAAATGTCCTTTTGAGTGGTCCGGTGCTAGCTTTGGAAGATGGGAGGAGAGGCGGTGGTCTTGCAATAGAGAAGAGGGAGAGGCGAGACGGTGGTTTTGGAATGGAAATGATGGAGAGGAGAGGAGGTGGTTTTGCAATGGAGAAGAGGGAGAGGCGACACGGTGGTTTTGGAATGGAGATGATGGAGAGGAGAGGAGGTGGTTTTGCAATGGAGAAGAGGGAGAGGCGAGACGGTGGTTTTTGAATGGAGATGATGGAGAGGAGAGGAGGTGGTTTTGCAATGGAGAAGAGGGAGAGGAGCGTGTGGCAGCGATTTAGGATTGGACGAGAGGGCCGGCGCGTTGTGACTGGATCAAAATCAAAATCAATTTACCCTTCAATTAAGAAAGCGACCCACATTAACTAGTCTCCCTTTTATTCTGGTTCATAATTGACCATGATTTTCGCAAATAAAATATATGTTATACATTGCAAAAATAATATAATTTGAAAGTACATTCAGATACGAACCAAACGATACAATTTTTGGTGACATGCATTCACATTTTTCTTGTCAAATACAGTACGTGGTCAAACTTTGACCCAAAATACGCAAAACAAAAAATACTTCCAAGACCAGCGCCGCTCTTCCGCTCTTCTCCTCTTAAACCACTGTCGCTCCTCTCCTGTTCCAATCTAAATCCAGCATCGCTCCTCTCCCCTACCATTTCAAAACCACCGCCCCTCCTCTCCTGTTCCAATCCAAAACCAGCGTCGCTCCTCTCCTGTTCTAATCCAAAACCAGCGTTGCTCCTCTCCTCTTCCATTCAAAAACCACTGCTGCCGAGTGAAGGTGTTGTGGAGAAGTAGATCGATGGAGGAGTACAACCGATACGTGAGGATCGCAGACGGCGACCCTGTGAAGCTAGCTAGGATGTTGGAGATACAGTCTTGATTTGACAACAAGGACCAACTAGCGGCGACATCCATGGCCAAATATCTGCAACAGAGCGAAAAGGCAGCGATACTCCCAGAGGGAGTCGCGCGGGAGTACATAGAGCTGCTCCTCTAGGCCATGGAGCAAACAGATTCACCAAATCCGATCATGAGGGGGCGGTGGTGGGAGTATTGATCCTAGATGGAGAATCCACCAGAGATTGAAGGATCGAGCATCAACAGGGTGCCGTTTGTGAGGGTATCGTGCCAGAGCAAGCTGGTGGAGTCTTCGTCGACCGAACCCAACTGCAAGAGGAGAAAAACAGTTGGCCCGATGACGCTTCCCCGCCATCCTCTCCCTCGCCGTTCACATTGTCTCACGGGGTGGCTGTCTGCCGCCGAGGAATAGGAGAGACTGCCCCCCCCCCCAGCCCAATAGTTGAGCAGATTGTGAATTATCAGGATGAGCTTAGGGTTGTTAGTATTTGCAGGTTGTGAATTGTGTTGTGTATTTTGAGAGTACTTTCATATATGAATGTCTTTTGAATTTCAGATTTGTAGTGTTGAGCATATGAAGTATTTTATGAATTCTAGAGATCTATTTTTAGCACTTAAAAAAATGTAGTTTCATAGGAGTATAAAAGTGCAGACAATGTGATTCTTGAAGAAGAAACTACAAGTTTCAGTTTCAGATAAGAAACTCCAAGTTTAGTTTCAGATAAGAAACTGCAACTTTCATAGGCAGAGCACTTATGTTAACACGGCCTTTTCAAACAGTGTTAACATCATGTTGGAAGTTTTATTCATGGTCGAAACCGGAACTACCAGCCAGTTAACATCATGCTGATCAATATTCATGCATAGCACATCTTCATATGATGCACAGTCAAAAAGATATGCTATTTTTAAAATGCCCACCTAATGTCGAGTGTGCGAAAAACAGAGAAAACGAGGGACAAAGTTTTGCCAAGTGTTGGACGTGGTGTGCGTAGATGACAATTGGGACCCACATGTCAATAAAGGCAGAGGCAAAAATTGTGGAGATATTTTCTCTGCACGGGTGGAATCGAACCAGGGCAGAATAGCTGTCGGGTAGTGTCACTCGGCCACTAGGCTAATTCAGTTGTTTTGTTACTAATAAGGCACTTCCTCAGGTGGTCGGATCTCCTCCTGCGCCTTTGTGCGCTTACCGCGACGCTGCTGTCTGCCGTTGTGAACATGCTGAAAAAACGAGAAGAATCTGAAGAGGACTGTACGTGGAGAGGCGGACAGTTGGGACCCACCAGGTCTATGGGCGTACGCAAGCAAGTGCCTCATCGAAAAAATACTTTCTCCTAATGCTATACTGACGTTGGGGCTCACGGGTTTGTCAACATAGTTACATTTTTAGGTGCTTCAACGTAGTTACTATTCTCTACTCTTATAAAAAACGAAGTTGGTGATGATGGTGTGCCTGCCATCCTACAATATAGGACGTCCAATTTATATCTAACGGATAGGAAGGAAACAATGGCAGTTTTTCAAAAAGATACCCACACCCCTCTCCAATTTGCAAATAAGGCCTTCCTCGTTCATCCTTTTCTCCCACAAGATAAACTACTCATACAAATGCATCTTGATGCGTGCATGCATGGGCATCTGATACGTCTCCAACGTATCTATATTTTTTGATTCCTCCATGCTATATTATCTACTGTTTTGGATAATATTGGGCTTTATTATCCACTTTTATATTATTTTTGGGACTAACCTATTAACCGGAGGCCCAGCCCAGAATTGTTGTTTTTTGCCTATTTCAGTGTTTCGAAGAATAGGAATAGCCCAACGGATTGATTGGAAAGAATAACTTTGAGGTGGTTTCGTACCCTACCATAATCTCTTTGTTCGTTCTCCGCTATTAGTGACTTTGGAGTGACTCTTTGTTGCCTTGTTTCCTAGCATTGCAATACCATTTACACTCACTTTTATCATTAATTACCTTGCTCTTTTTTATATTTTCAGAGTACAAAAACTATTATCTACCATCCATATACCACTTGTATCACCATCTCTTCGCCGAACTAGTGCACCTATGCAATTTACCATTGTATTGGGTGTGTTGGGGACACAAGAGACTCTTTGTTATTTGGTTGCAGGGTTGCTTGGGAGAGACCATCTTCATCCTACGCCTCCTACGGATTGATAAACCTTAGGTCATCCACTTGAGGGAAATTTGCTACTGTCCTACAAACCTCTGCACTTGGGGGCCCAACAATGTCTACAAGAAGAAGGTTGTGTAGTAGACCACAAGCTCTTTTCTGGCACCGTTGCCGGGGAGGTGAGTTCTTGAAGGTATATATTTAGATCTTGCAATCGAGTCTTTTAGTTTCTTGTTTTATCACTAGTTTAGTTTACAAAAGAAAAACTACAAAAAATGGAATTAAGTCTGTCTCATACGCTTCACCTTTTTAATATCTTTCATGAGTATGATGGGAAGGATAATTGTGCTCAAGTGCTAGAAGAAGAAATCTATAAAATGTTTGGCACTAAATATTTGAATGATGAGCATGATTGCAATGTTGTTAGTATGAATTCCTTGAATATCCATGATGCTAATGATATGCAAAGCCACAAGCTTGGGGAAGCTATGTTTGATGAAGATGATATTTTTTCCCCAAGCTTTGATGAGAAAATTTATTGTGATGATAGCATGCCTCCTATTTATGATTATTATATTGATGAAAGTGGATTTGGATAGGTCATGACTTTATTTTGTGATGAATCCACTATTTCGGAAGAGGTTCCAATTGTTTATGAGAACAAAGTTACTATCTATGATGATTATTGTGATGACATGTATGATATAAAGAATAATGATATCCATGAAAATTGTCATCGTGATTTTAGTTTTCAATTGGATTATGCCTCACATGATAATTATTTTGTTGAGTTTGCTCCCACTATTATGAATGAGAAGAATTTTGCTTATGTGGAGAGTAGAAAATTTTCTGTGCATGTAGATCATGAAAAGAATGCTTTATGTGATAGTTATATTGTTGAATTAATTCATGGTACTACTGGAAATTATTATGAGGGAGGAACATATGCTTGTAGGAATTGCAATAATATCAAGTTTTCTCTCTATGTGCTTAAAGTTATGAAGTTATGTGTGTTTTACCTTCCTATGCAAGTTGATTCTTGTTCCCACAAGTTTTTTGCTCACAAAATCCCTATGCATAGGAAGTGGGTTAGACTTACATGTTCTAGCCATATTCTTCATGATGCTCTCTTTATGTTACAATTCTTATCTTTTATGTGAGCATCATTGAAATCATCATGCCTAGCTAGGGGCATTAAACCATAGCGCTTGTTGGGAGACAACCCAACTTTATTTTTGTTCCTTACTTTTTGCTCCGGTTTAGCAATAAATAATTTATCTAGCCTCTGTTATGATTGAGTTTTTATGTTTTAATTAGTGTTTGTGCCAAGTAGAACCGTTGGGAAGACTTGGGGAAAGTCTTGTTGATCTTGTTGTAAAAAACAGAAATTTAGCACTCAAGAGAATTGCTGCCATTTTTTATTGGAGAGTGCTATTTAGTTAATTTTTTTGCAGATGATTAATAGATAAATTACTCAGGTCCAGCAATTTATTTTAGAATTTTTGGGGTTCCAGAAGTTTGCGTTAGTTACAGATTACTACAGACTGTTCTGTTTTTGACAGATTCTGTTTTTCGTGTGTTGTTTGCTTATTTTGATGAATCTATGGCTAGTAAAATAGTTTATAAACCATAGAGAAGTTGGAATACAGTAGGTTTAACACCAATATAAATAAATAATGAGTTAATTACAGTACCTTGAATTGGTGTTTTGTTTTCTTTCGCTAATGGAGCTCACGAGTTTTCTGTTAAGTTTTGTGTTGTGAACTTTTCAAGTTTTGGGTAAAGATTCGATGGACTATGGAATAAGGAGTGGAAAGAGCCTAAGCTTGGGGATGCCCAAGGCACACCAAGGTAATATTCAAGGACAACCAAAATCCTAAGCTTGGGGATGCCCTGGAAGGCATCCCCTCTTTCGTCTTCGTTCATCGGTAACTTTACTTGGAGCTATATTTTTATTCGCCACACGATATGTGTTTTGCTTGGAGCGTCGATTTATTTTATTTAGTTTTTCTTGCTGTTTGAATAAAATACCAAGATCTGAAATTATTAAATTTAGAGAGTCTTCACATAGTTGCATAATTATTCAACTACTCATTGATCTTCACTTATATCTTTCGGAGTAGTTTGTAGTTTGCTCTAGTACTTCACTTATATCTTTTAGAGCATGGTGGTAGTTTTATTTTGAAGAAATAGATGAACTCTCATGCTTCACTTAGATTATTTTGAGAGTCTTAATAGCATGGTAATTTTCTTAAATAACCTAATATGCTTAGGTATTCAAGATTAATAATAAAACTTTCTTATGAGTGTGTTGAATACTAAGAAAAGTTTGATGCTTGATGATTGTTTTGAGATATGGAGGTAATAATGTCAAAGTCATGCTAGTTGAGTAGTTGTGAAATTGAGAAATACTTGTGTTGAAGTTTGAAAGTCCCGTAGCATGCACGTATGGTAAACGTTATGCAACCAATTTGAAACATGAGGTGTTATTTGATTGTCCTTCTTATGAGTGGCGGTCGGGGACGAGCGATGATCTTTTCCTACCAATCTATCCCCCTAAGAGCATGCGCTTAGTGCCGAGGTTTTTGATGACTTGTAGATTTTTGCAATAAGTATGTGAGTTCTTTATGACTAATGTTGAGTCCATGGATTATACGCACTCTCACCCTTCCATCCTTGCTAGCATCTTCGGTACCGTGCATTGCCCTTTCTCACATTGAGAGTTGGCGCAAACTTCGCCGGTGCATCCAAACCCCGTGATATGATACGCTCTTTCACACATAAACCTCCTTATATCTTCCTCAAGACAGCCACCATACCTACCTATTATGGCATTGCCATAGCCATTCCGAGATATATTGCCATGCAACTTTCCACCGTTCCGTTTATTATGACACACATCATCATTGCCATATTGCTTTGCATGATCACGTAGTTGACATTGTATTTGTGGCAAAGCCATCGTTCATAATTTTTCCATCGCAATCCCGGTACACCGCCGAAGGCATTCATATAGAGTCATCTTTTGTTCTAGTATCGAGTTGTAATCATTGAGTTGTAAATAAATAGAAGTGTGATGATCATCATTTTCTAGAGCATTGTCCCAAGTGAGGAATAAAAAAAAGAAGAGAAAGGCCATAAAAAAGAGAAGGCCAAAAAAAGGAGAAAGCCATAAAAGAGAAGGCCCAAAAAGAAATGAGAGAAAAAGAGAGAAGGGACAATGCTACTATCCTTTGCCACACTTGTGCTTCAAAGTAGCACCATAATCCTCATGATAGAAGTCTCTTGTTTTGTCACTTTCATATACTAGTGGGAATTTTTGCATTATAGTAGAACTTGGCTTGTATATTCCAACAATGGGCTCCTCAAGTGCCCTAGGTACTTCGTGAGCAAGCAAGTTGGATGCACACCCACTTAGATTCTTTTGTTGAGCTCTCATACATTTATAGCTCTAGTGCATCCGTTGCATGGCATCATACTACTCCTTGTTTAACATCAATCGATGGGCATCTCCATAGCTCATTGATAGCCTCGTTGATGTGAGACTTTCTCCTTTTTTGTCTTCTCAACATAACCCCCATCATCATATTCTATTCCACCCATAGTGCTATGTCCATGGCTCGCGCTCATATATTGCGTGAAAGTTTATAGGTTTGAGATTACTAAAGTATGAAACAATTGCTTGTCTTGTCATCGGGGTTGTGCATGATGAGAGCATTCTTGTGTGAAGAAAATGGAGCATGACTAAAGTATATGATTTTGTAGGGATGAACTTTCTTTGGCCATGTTATTTTGAGAAGACATAATTGCTTAGTTAGTATGCTTGAAGTATTATTATTTTTATGTCAATATGAACTTTTGTCTTGAATCTTTCGGATCTGAATATTCATGCCACAATTAAGAAGAATTACATTGAAATTATGCCAAGTAGCACCTCACATCAAAAATTCTGTTTTTATCATTTACCTACTCGAGGACGAGCAGGAATTAAGCTTGGGGATGCTGATACGTCTCCAACGTATCTATAATTTTTGATTGCTCCATGCTATATTATCTACTGTTTTGAATATTGGGCTTTTATTTCCACTTTTATATTATTTTTGGGACTAACCTATTAACCGGAGGCCCAGCCCAGAATTGCTATTTTTTTGCCTATTTCAGTGTTTCGAAGAATAGGAATATCCAAACGGATTGATTGGAAAGAATAACTTTGAGGTGGTTTCGTACCCTACCATAATCTCTTCGTTCGTTCTCCGCTATTAGTGACTTTGGAGTGACTGTTTGTTGCATGTTGAGGGATAGTTATATGATCCAATTATGTTATTATTGTTGAGAGGACTTGCACTAGTGAAAGTATGAACCCTAGGCCTTGTTTCCTAGCATTTCAATACCGGTTACGCTCACTTTTATCATTTTTTACCTTGCTGTTTTTATATTTTCAGATTACAAAAACTATTATCTACCATCCATATACCACTTGTATCACCATCTCTTCGCCGAACTAGTGCATCTATACAATTTACCATTGTATTGGGTGTGTTGGGGATACAAGAGACTCTTTGTTATTTGGTTGAAGGGTTGCTTGAGAGAGACCATCTTCATCCTACGCCTCCTACGGATTGATAAACCTTAGGTCATCCACTTGAGGGAAATTTGCTACTGTCCTACAAACCTCTGCACTTGGGGGCCCAACAACGTCTACAAGAAGAAGGTTGTGTAGTAGACATCAGCATCTTGCTAGTAGGAGATAAATTCACGACGAAGCCGGGGAGCTGGCAGGTATCATTTATTATCACTGGGGCAGGAAGTATCAGTTGGGTTTTGGGCTGCCCCGTGTAGGCTTTCTTTTTTAACATGCGCAGCCCACGACCTCAGATGGGAGGCCTGTTTGTATTTTCTTGAGGGTCGTCATGTATCGACCGACCTATGGACCTCCCATCCGAGGTTTTATTTTTCCTGAAACATCAGCAACCCAATTTATGTATTTTTTGGAAGAAAACACAGAGGTCTATTCTTTTTTTCTATATAAGAATAGGAATGCCTGGTCCAACTTATGTTTCCCTTCTAACTATATTATATATATTTAAATTATTTTATATGTTATTATATATTATTGTTATTGTCATCATATATTTAACAGATACTTACATATGAAAGAAAACAATATCCTACATCTTATTAACTTATAAAAATAATTTCTTAACAATAAAATCTTGAATCTTTTTGGCAACGAAAATCTTGGTGATTGCGTACAAAAGCTTGGTAAGATTTAAGGACCAATGTAATAATAAATTATTTATTATTTAAATATAACAAAATGCTCAGCCCTTGTTTATTTTTTGATAACATTGCTGCGCCCACCCCAACATTATAATTAGAATCAGCCCAGCAAAAACGTGTATTTCGAGAAAGTGCAAATGGCATGTAATTTTTTAAGGAAAACATAAATAGCCTGCATGGACGCTACATTGTTTGTTCACCCCGCCCAGCTAATGGACTATAATTAAAAAGAGAGATCAAATTAACTGTAAATTCTATCCCACAAAAAAAAGACTGTAAATTCTGAAAAAATGGGTTGGGTACGTGTCACATTTTTGGAGGCTAAAATATGGGCTAATAGATCGAAGCCAATACAAGTCGTTGTCAACTTAGTCAACAGATGATTCTGACATTGTTAGCCATTGGATTTACATCCAACGACCGGTATCCATCTTTAATCTCTTGTCTTCTTCCTCCAGCGTCGCTGGGACCACCTGCTCCCGCCTCCCACTGCTAGCAGCTCTGCTTAGCACGCTTCGCTGTGAAGCACTACTCCACCATTGGACAGGCCATCCCTCCACCCCTCCACACCTCCTATTCTTCTCCACCGATTGCCTAACCACACCGCACCAGAACCAGTTAATCCTCGTACACCTCTCCGCCTGCGACTCTACTCCCGTGTCTTCTCATCTCCGGCTCCTTGCTGTCCGGGGCCTCGCCGTCGTCCACCACCTTGGATGCTCTCGGTGCGGAGTGGTCAACGTGGTCAACGAACGACACCATCGGAAGTAGACTATGCGTGGAGAGGCTGACAGCTGGGTCCACGACCGCACGCAAGGAAATGCCTCCTTATTACGCGTAAAATAATGATTCCTTCACCTAACAGCTGGGACCCACCGGAAGGACTTCTATATTTCGCGAAAAAAACGTTCCCACCGCTGACAGGTCGGACCCACCAGCTATATCTTCACATGCAAGAAAGTACCTTATTATTACACAAAAAAAATGAATACCCCCTGCTAGCTGGGACCCATAATAGTGGGAGGCTGACTTGTGGGCTAACTAAGTTGACGGGGACGGAGGGCTTTATCAACTTAGTCAATATGAACGATTCTAGCTCCAGTGACCGTACGATGTCCATCCAACGGCCGTAGTGCTTCTTCAACCTCTGGTCTTCTTGCTCCAGCCGCCCAAACCAGTGTCGGTCATGCCTTGTGCTCCTGCCTCACGTGGCCGGCTGCGATGTCGTGGAGGCCTCACCGCTCCGTACTACTCTCACCGCTGGCCAGGCCATCCCTCTACTGACCAGCACCCCCTATTATTCTACGGCGACGGCAGCCTCACACCGCAGCAAACCAGTGAACACTCATACTCCACTATGCGTGGGCATCCACTGCCGCGTCTTCCCCGGCTTCGCGTCGTCCCCTTCCTAGGCCTCGCTTCGTCCACCGACCTGGTGCTCTCGGCACGGTGTGGTCAAAGTGGTCAAGGAACGGCTTCCATCGGACGTGGACTGTACGTGGAGAGGCTGACAGCTGGGTCCATGGCCGCAGCAAGGAAGTGTCTCCTTATTACGCGGAAAATAATGATTCCTCCACCTGACAGCAGGGACCCACCAGACGGGCAACCGTATTTCACGAAAAAATGTTTCCCCTGACTGCTGGGACCTACCAGCGACATCTTCGCACGCAAGGAAGTGCGTCCGGGCAAAAAAAAACGATTCGCCCCCCTGACTGCTGGGAGCCACCAGCTACATCTTTGCACGCAAGGAAGTGCCTGACAGTCGAGACCCACCTGGTCGAAGCGTATGTACCGTTGTCAATCTGGTCGCGAACGTGTACGTACATACTGGTCGATGTAGAGGCGTGCACGTGTCGTAGTAGAGGCGCGCGCATAGCATGTACACGTACGTACAGCGACCAATGTGTAAGAAAGAAAATACGGCCACGTACGTACATACAGGCGGGGTCTCGAACGCCTACTCGCGCATACGTACGGCCAGGGCTCGTGTGCATGACTTGGTCGGAATGGATAAACAGCGTCGTCGTTGCCCGCAAAAAAAACAACAACATCGTCATCATGTTCATGGGGAGGCAATGGAACGCGTCGTGTTCATCAAGAGGCAACAGAACACGTGGAAGCCAACCGGCTTGGACGGAACAGCCGATGGAAACAAGACCTGACGTGCCGCAGAACGGAGGAAACGGCCTTGTGTTCGACCGGCCATGTTCCAAACGGGATTCTGTTCATCGGGAGGGGTCTAGCGTACTGCAAAACAGAGGAAACGGACCTCCTAAGGTCGAAACGGGGTCATGTTGATCGGAGAGGTGTGGCGTACCATAAAACGGAGGAAACGGACTTGTGTTGGAGCGCTATGGTCGAAACGGGAGTCCTGTTAATCGGGAGGGGTGTGGCGTACCGCAAAATGGGACTCCACGGGATACTGTTCATCTCCACCGTCGACCCCCCCCCCCAGCATCCATGGGCTACTATTCATCCACCGTCGACCTCCTCCAGCCTCCACCTGCGACTGTTCATACACGGGCTCCTGTTCATCCAGCCTCCATCGGCTACTGTTCAACCAACCCTCTCCATGGGCTCCTGTTCAACCACCCCTCCACGGGCTACTATTCATCCAACCCTCCACCTTCTACTGTTCATCCAACCCTCCACGGGGTGGTCCTGTTCATCCAGCCCTCCATGGGGTCCTGTTCATCCAGCCCCAACCGGCTCGATCGATCGGGGTCCTATTCATCCAGAGGCAACACCACGGGGTCATGTTCATCCACCCCCACCGGGAACTGTTCATCCAAACCCCCCAGCAATGCTCACTGTTCATCCAGAGGCAGTATCGATCGGCTTCAGTTAGCAGCAGTAGCGAAGGAATCGCTCGATCGGGTTCAGTTAACAGCCATCGATCGATCGCTCTGGTTCAGTAACGCGTAGCCTGCAGTGCAATCGCTCGGGTTCAGTAGGCGAACGCCTCGCTCGGGTTCAGTTAGAGCCCAATGCCTCGCACCCACGTGCGTGCGTGTATGAGAGAAACGCGCATCGCTCGGCCCCGACCACCCACCGTAATCGGGAACACCCCGATATTTTCCTCGCCCTCGCTTCTACCGCGGTTTTTTCCGTCATGGACGGCCCAAAGAATGTCATGCAGCTGCATATCCGACCCGCCCAGGACGAAAAGCCCATTTTCTATCATGATTTTTTGTCATAGAAGTAGGAGCCCACCACATATATGATGATACCGGGTTTTGTCACAATTATCGTCATAGAAGTGTCATAAATATGACATAAATTGTTTTCGCTCGGTCCAAAATGTCACGGATGTGTCTTTTTTGTAGTGATTGCACATCCTGGTACACCGCCGGAGGCATTCACATAGAGTCGTATTTTGTTCTAAGTATCGAGTTGTAACTCTTGAGTTGTAAGTAAATAAAAGTGTGATGATTTTCATTATTAGAGCATTGTCCCATGTGAGGAAAGGATGATGGAGACTATGATTTCCCCACAAGTCGGGATGAGATTCCGGACGAAAAATAAAAAAATATAAAAGAGGCCAAAGAAATCCAAATAAAAAAGAGGCTATAAAAAAGAGAAAAAGGACCAAATAAAAAAAGAGAGAAGGGGCAATGTTACCATCTTTTTTCCACACTTGTACTTCAAAGTAGCACCATGATCTTCATGATAGAGAGTCTCTTATGTTGTCACTTTCATATACTAGTGGGAATTTTTCATTATAGAACTTGGCTTGTATATTCAAATGATGGGCTTCTTCAAATTGCCCTAGGTCTTCGTGAGCAACTAAGTTGGATGCACACCCATTTAGTTTTTTTGTTGAGCTTTCATACACTTATAACTCTGGTGCATCCGTTGCATGACAATCCCTACTCACTCACATTGATATCTATCCATGGGCATCTCCATAGCCCATTGATATGCCTAGTTGATGTGAGACTATCTTCCTTCCTTTTTGTCTTCTCCACAATCTCCATCGTCATATTCTATTCCACCCATAGTGCTATGTCCATGGCTCGCACTCATATATTGCGTGAAAGTTGAAAGAGTTTGAAAAGGCTAAGTATGAAACAATTTGCTTGGCTTGTCATCGGGGTTGTGCATGATGGGAGCATTTTGTGTGACAAAAATGATGCATAGCCAAACTATATGATTTTGTAGAGATGAGCTTTCTTTGACTATGTTATTTTGAGAAGACATAATTGCTTGGTTAGTATGCTTGAAGTATTATTACTTTTATGTCAATATTAAATTTTTGTCTTGAATCTTTCGGATCTGAACATTCATGCCAC
>NC_053022.1:381287655-381342859 GCF_003073215.2 Triticum urartu | reverse complement strand
GCATCTCCATAGCCCGTTGATACGCCTAGTTGATGTGAGACTATCTTCTCCTTTTTGTCTTCTCCACAACCACCATTCTATTCCACCTATAGTGCTATGTGCACTAGTAGAAAAAGGGTCAAATGTGAAGCACATTAGTGCCGGTTTGAATTTGAGCCGGCACTAATGTGCGCATTAGTGCCGGTTCCAACGGCTAGCCGGCCGCTCTCATTAGTACTGGTTCGTGGCGAACCTTTAGCACCGGTTCGTGCCACGAACCGGTACTAAAGTGAGTGGTGGCAGGATGTTGTCAGTCCGGGGCCCCTCCAGCACCTTTATTACCGGGTCATATCACGAACCGGTACTAAAGGTCGTCGTACATAGACCCTTCATCCACCAGAGCTCGCTCTGTTCTTCCCCTTTCCCCTCTCCTCTCTGTTATTTTCCCTCTTCCTCTCAAGCTCATCACACATTTTGCCCAAAATTTGTCAAGATTTGAAGGCCCCCATCCATTCAAATGATCACAAAGGTTAGCAACTTTGTCCTTTCATCTCTCATTGCTAGATTAGCTCGTGCAATGCTTTATATAGTGATTGATTTTTGAGTTTAGTAATTTGGGAGGAATTATATATATGTGCTAGTATTTGATTTATATGCAATTTGAGGTCAAAAATAACACTTAGTTTGCATATGTAGGTGTGGTTTACTTAGTACTTTCTAAATCTCCGTCGTAACCACCGTCGATCGCTCGCAACGTCCCGTCGCTGGCACCACATTGTGGTGAGCCTCTTGTTCATGAAGTTTTATATAAAAAATTGATGTTTGTGTGATTTGGATATATAGTTACTCGTATAATTATCTTACCCATACGTTGTTTGTTATACATAGTGCCATGGTTTTGATATCCGTCCCCGTCGGCCCTCGTCCGGGTTATGATTCGGATGTGGTATATTCTCTTTAAAACTATTCATTGCATTTCGTGTTTATGAAAAATTATGCCCATCAAGTTGACATAGATATTTGTCTGTAGGAGGTAGTTGAACCGGAAATTCCAACCGACCCTATTGTCGAGTGGTTAAATTTAGTTGAAACAGAAAACGAGGATTTGAAGGAAAAATTGAAAAGAATTGAGGGGGAGAAGATGGAATTGGAGTTGCATGTTGCCGATGTCATCGATGATCACAAGATTAAGATGGAGAAAATGCGCTTGAAGATTAGAAAGATTAGAAAATATGCCATTCATAGTGAGGCTTGGTATCATTATGCTGTTGGATCAATTGTTACCTTAGTTGCGATCTTGATCGCATTTGTTGTTGCATTTAAATTCTTTAGATAGAGAGTTATTTGTTTGTTGCATTTAAGTGTTGTATGATCTTTATGTATGAACTTTATGTATTGTATTAATTTGGTGTTTTTGGTGCTGTGTATTGAAGATGAGCCAACAATGGATGTACGATGACCAATGCTCTCCCGAGTTCATTAATGGCATGCGTACTTTTCTACTTGCGGTTGAGGCAAACAAGCGGGCGGATGGTTTTATGCCTTGTCCATGTGCTGGCTGTAAGAATGGTCACAATTACTCTACGTCAAGAACCATTCATGTCCACCTGTTTGAGTCCGGTTTCATGCCCCACTATAATGTTTGGACCAAGCATGGAGAAAGAGGGGTTATGATGGAAGACAATGAAGAAGAAGAGGACGACGACAGCTATCCTGGCCATGGGTTCCCTGAATACGATGATACAACAATGAGGGAAGAAGCTGAGCCAGTAATGCCGGAAGAAGCTGAGCCGGCAATGCGGGAAGAAGCTGAAGAAGAGGCATCGGATGAGCCCGTTGATGATCTAGGTCGGGCCATGCCGATGCAAAGAGAAACTGCACAAGTGATTTGGAGAAGAAGAAGTTGCAGCGCATGTTAGAGGATCACAAAAAATTGTTGTACCCGAATTGCGTAGGTGACAAGAAAAAGATGGGCACCACACTGGAATTGCTACAATGGAAGGCAGAGAATGGTGTATCTGACAAGGGATTTAGAAAGTTGCTGGTAATAATAAAGAATATGCTTCCAAAGGACAACGAATTGCCCGAGAGTACGTACGAAGCAAAGAAGGCTGTCTGCCCTCTAGGGTTAGAGGTGTAGAAGATACATGCATGCCCTAATGATTGCATCCTGTACCACGGTGAGTACAAGGATTTGAACGCTTGCCCAGTATGCAGTGCATTGCGCTAGAAGATCAGCTGCGATGAACCTGGTGATGTCGAGGGCGAGCGCCCCAGGAAGAAGATTCCTGCCAAGGTGATGTGGTATGCTCCTATAATACCACGGTTGAAATGTTTGTTCCAAAACAAAGAGCATGCCAAGGCGATGCGATGGCACAGAGAAGACCGTAAGAAAGACGGAAAGTTGAGAGTACCCGCTGACGGGTCGCAGTGGAGAAAAATCAAAAGGAAGTATGGGAAGGAGTTTGCAGATGACGCAAGGAACGTATGGTTTGGTCTAAGCGCAGATGGCATTAATCCTTTTGGGGAGCAGAGCAGCAACCATAGCACCTGGCCTGTGACTCTATGTTTGTGTAACCTTCCTCCTTGGTTGTGCATGAAGCGGAAGTTCATTATGATGCCAGTGCTCATCCAAGGCCCTAAGCAACCCGGCAACGACATTGATGTGTACCTAAGGCCATTAGTTGAAGAAATCTTACAACCATGGATTGGAACAGGTGTACGTGCATGGGATGAGCACATGGGGGAAGAATTTGACCTAAAGGTGTTGCTGTTCATGACCATCAATGATTGGCCTGCTCTCAGTTACCTTTCAGGACAGACAAACAAGGGATACCGCGCATGCACGCACTGTTTGGACGATACCGACAGTATATATTTGGCTAATTGTAAGAAGAATGTGTACCTGGGACATCATCGATTTCTTCCGAGCAGGCATCCCGTAAGAAAGAAAGGCAAGCATTTCAAAAGTGAGGCCGATCACTGGACAAAGCCTCGCCACCGTACTGGTGCTGATGTACATGATATGGTCAAGGATTTGAAGATGGTCTTTGGAAAGGGTCCTGTTGGACAACCTATTCCGAATGACGCTGACGGACGCGCACCCATGTGGAAGAAGAAATCTATATTTTGGGACCTGCCCTATTGGAAAGACCTAGAGGTCCGCTCCGCAATCGACGTGATGCACGTGACGAAGAATCTTTGGGTGACCCTGCTTGGCTTCTTGGGCGTGTATGGGAAGACAAAAGATACACCTGAGGCACGGGAGGACCATCAACGTTTGCACGGAAAAGACGGCATACATCAGGGTCATGCAAGCTACGCTCTTACCAAAGAAGAGAAGGAAATCTTCTTTGAATGCCTGCTCAGTATTAAGGTACCATATAGCTTCTCGTCGAATATAAAGGGAATAATAAACATGGCAGAGAAAAAGTTCTAGAACCTAAAGTCTCATGACTTCCACGTGATTATGACGCAACTGCTTCCGGTTGCATTGAGGGGGCTTCTACCAGAAAACGTTCGATTAGCCATTGTGAAGCTATGTGCATTCCTCAATGCAATCTCTCAGAAGGTAATCGATCCAGAAATCATACCAAGGTTAGAGAATGATTTGGTGCAATGTCTTTTCAGTTTCGAGTTGGTGTTCCCACCATCCTTCTTCAACATCATGATGCACGTCCTAGTTCACCTATGTGAAGAGATTAACATTTTGGGTCCTGTATTTCTACACAATATGTTCCCCTTTGAGAGGTTCATGGGAGTCTTAAAGAAATATGTTCATAACCGTGCTAGGCCAGAAGGAAGCATCTCCAAGGGCCATGAAAATGAGGAGGTCATTGAGTTTTGTATTGACTTTATTCCTGACCTTAAGCCGATTGGTATTCCTGAATCGCGGCATAAGGGCAGACTGGATGGAAAAGGCACGCTAGGAGGGGAACAAATAATATCTATGGACGGACATTCTCTCACTGAAGCACACTACACAGTTCTACAGAATTCTGCCTTGGTGGCTCTGTATATGGATGAACACAAGAATTTGTTACGCTCCAAACACCCGGAGCAGTCTGATGACTAGATTACACGTGAACAAACCAGGAGTTTCGCCAGCTGGTTGCAGACACGTACCATGCATGATGCCTCTATTGAAGATGACCTGTACTTGCTGTCCCAGTTACCATCTTCGAATATAATGACTTTCAAAAGGTACGAGATAAATGGTAATACATTTTACACGATCGCCGAAGATAAGAAGAGCACCAACCAAAATAGTGGTGTCCGCTTTGATGCAGAAACCAAGACGGGAAAGGAAACATATTATGGTTATATACAGGACATATGGGAACTTGACTATCGACGTGGTTTTAAGGTCCCTTTGTTTCGGTGCAAATGGGTCAATATGACACGAGGCGGGGTAACGGAAGACCCGCAGTACGGAATGACAATAGTGGATCTCAACAATCTTGCGTATGCAGACGAACCATTCGTCCTAGCCAATGATGTGGCACAGGTTTTCTATGTGAAGGACATGTCTACCAAGCCAAGAAAAAGAAAAGATAAGGAAGCGAATGCATCGTACGATGAGCCAAAGCGGCACATAGTTCTTTCTGGGAAGAGAAACATCGTGGGAGTGGATGACAAGACAGACATGTCTGAAGATTATGAAAAGTTTAATGAAATTGCTCCATTCACAGTGAATATTGACCCGAGCATCCAGTTAAATGATGAAGATTTTCCATGGCTACGGCGCAAAGGGACACACGCGAAGAAAAAGTTTCATACCCAATGATCTGGGATGTGATCGACTTCACTATCATCACTTTCTTCTGTGTTTCACACCCAGGAGGGAATCTCTGTAATAGTTAGGGTAGCTAGTTATGTGTTTTGGCATTTGAAACGCGAAGAAATTTTATGTGCAAGCAAATTCTTTCATGCATTTACTGATTTTTTTAGCTAAATGACCCTGAAATTGAAAAGCATTTCAAATGAACTCAGAAAAGGTTGAAAGTTGGCATGGTACCATAATTTCACCCACATAGCATGTGCAAAAAAGTAGAGAGGGTTACCGCAAAAACTGGATGCACTTCGTGTACAAAATGGACAATCTCTTTTGAAGTATCAGGGTTTCAGACAAAAACTCATCCGTTACAAAGGCATTTCATTTTTTAAATAACCTAAGCATTACCAAATTGAATATAATGATAAAACACACCAATATTAAACATAACAAAAAAGAATCACTAAAAAATCTATTTTCAAAGTTAAGTTATTCACAAACTAGTGATTCACACAAATTTCAAATAATTCAAAATTTAAACTATTCAAATTTGTAAACTACCGGTACTAACCAGAAAGTTTGTAATTTTTTGTACCTAAAGCAAAAATATTCACAAAGAAACTCTAAATACAGCAAAAAACAACTCAAAAATAAATAAAACAAAAATAAATAAAGCAAAAAATAAGAAAAAGCCCACCTACTGGGCCACAGCGGCCTGCATACGACTAGAAACCCAAATTCTAGTTGGGCCAGGATGCAGGCCCGCTAGCCCAGTAGGCCCAACAGGGCATCGCAGCAGAGGTAGGCCCAGAAGGCCTGCTTAAGAGAGGAGCTCGAGACAGCAGCGACGGCGGGGCTTATAAGCAGGTGCGAGTGCCCCTCGGCTAGCGAGGTGGGACTAAACTTTTGCGCCCCTCGCCTGGCAGCGCACACCCTTTAGTACCGGGTCGTGGCTCCAACCGTACTAAAGGGGGGGCCTTTAGTACCGGTTGGTGCCACGACCCGGTACTAAAGGGGGTGCGGTTCCCGCCGCTTCGCCTGGCCAAAACAGACCTTTAGTACCGGTTGGTGGCTCCAACCGGTACTAAAGGTGGGTTCTATATAAGAAAACACTTCAAAAAAAATTGTCAGTTTCTCATCTCTCCCTGCTTCTTTCTCCTCTGCCCCGTCGCCGCCGCCCCTCGTCGCCGCCCCCGTCGCCGTCCCCGTCGCCGTCCGTCGCCGTCGTCGCCCTCCCCGTCGCCGCTCGCCCCGCGTCCCCGTCCCCGCCCGGCCCGTCCTCCCGTCGTCCCCCCGGCCCGTCCCGTCGTCGCCGCCCCGTCCCCTTTGCCGTCTCCGTCTCCGTCCCCTTCGCCGCCCCCCGTCGTCGCGCCTCGCCGGTGAGCTCTTGCCCCGGCCGCCATGTACCACACACACACACACACACACACATTGTTATAGAATTGTTAGCAATCTTTCTGTTTTTTAGTTATAGAATTATTAGAAATGTTAGTTTTAGTTATAGAAATGTTAGTTATATAGAAATATTAGAAATGTTAGTTATATAGAAATGTTAGTTATATTAGAAATGTTAGTTATATAGAAATGTTTTTTAGTTATAGAAATATTAGAAATGTTAGTTTTAGTTATAGAAATATTAGAAATGTTAGTTTTAGTTATAAAATTTAGAATTTGCATATATGAAATCACAATCCATCATTTAAAAAATGTTACTTTACTTTTGCGGCATATAGTATTTGTTGTCGACGATGCCCGGCCCGCATCCTCGCCGTCGACCCGTTCGCGACGACGTCCTGCTTCAGAGGACCCATGTCCGGGACTGGGCTCCGCCGGGCTGGCACTGGGAGGTGCTACCTTCAGGGGCGCGACGGCTTGGTGAGGAACCCGGCCCCGGGTCCCGTCGTCGACCCTCATCTCCTTTGGTGGCGTTCGCGTGGGCCACTTTCGGTGCGGAGGGAGCCGGCCCCGCCGGAGGTGGTACGTCGCCGTGTCAGGGAGGAGGACGAGCACGTCCATCGCTACATGGCTGCTATGGACGTCAGGTTCTCCAATACCTGGCAGGTTCTTTTGGGAGATCACCCGAGCTATGATCCAGTGATGGTTCCTTCTCTTTGGGTGTCCACCGCCCGCACCTCAGGAACCGCGAGTGGCCTAGATTACTCTGTAGTATTCGATCTTTATTAGCTTGCTAGCTAGCTAGCTAGTGATGTATTCGATATTATATCTATTATTCGAGACGATGTATTCGAGATTATATCTATTATTCGAGACGATGTATTCGAGATTATATCTATTATTCGAGACGACGTATTCGAGATTATATTCGATGATGCTTATTATGTACTATGATTGATTCAGTTTTTCCTTATTAATTGATTGCATCCATGCATTGTAATTTGAATATATTTCTTTTGGATTAGTTAAACAAAACCTATGGCGGACAATACCGGCAGAGAGGGAGAAGAGGCCCTGTTCAATATCATACGCAATCCTCGCGGGCCAGATGATGATCAGAATGAAGAAGATTATGACGGCTCCGAATATCTAAACAACACCGGGGAGGGTGATATGATATTCGATCGCGACGACCGAATTGATGAAGTCATGAACTATGAACATGACGAAGAAAATGTTGATCTTGAAACAACAAAGACCGGCGAGGTATATATATTTATATAAGCAGGCATCTGGTGATCATCACATGTTTTAAATGACTTGAAGATATATTAACGAATCGATCTTTCTTCTTTCAGCCATCCGGATCGAGCAAATCTTCAGGCAACAGGAAACGAGGCCCGAACAAAAAGTTGAAGGAGGGCGTAAAGTACAATATCGAGGCCATCAAACCTAATGGCGAACCATTAGCGCCTAAGAAGATTGCGGACAAGTTCATTCGTCAGTGCGGAGTTCTTGTGAAGGACCAACTCCCGATCTCCCTTCAAGAATGGAGAGAGCCAGCAAAGCCACGTCCAGGAGTTACTTTTGTCGACGACAGACAAAAACTTCTGCTTTGGGAAACGCTCATGGAACATTTCACCCTACCAGATCATTTCACAGATGCAGATGTGGAGAAAGTCAAGGACGCTGCTCTTAGGAAGATGGCGGTTGCATTCAAGAACCACAAGATTCGTGAATGGGCCAAGTACGTCAAGGGAGGAAGGAAGACTCCAGTATTCGAGGGAACACTAGAGAAGCAAAGTGCTCATTGGGACGATTTCGTGAAATTCAAGGATTCGGAATTATCTAAGGAACGGTCGAGAATAAACAAGGCCAATGCCGCAAAAAAGGATAAGTTCCATAAGCTGGGGCCAGGTGGCTATGCGGTGGGAATGCCTAAGTGGGATAAGTCTGAGAAAGAGATGCTGGATGCAGGTGTCACTCCAGAAACATTGAGCTGGCCCCCCAGGTGCAGGACTTGGTTCTATGCGCATGGGGGGGAGTTGGACCCGAAGACAGGCAAAGTTTCGAAGAAGGCATGTCTGGACGGAGCCGAAGATAAGCTACTTGTTGCAATAGAAGAGGCTCGATCGGGGGTGTTCGAGCCCAACAGAGAGAACGACGAGCTTACGCGTGCCCTGGGAAATCCTGAACACCTGGGAAGAACACGAGGCATGGGCGCTATTCCGTGGTATGAGGGGTTTTCGGACTGGAACGCCGACTACAGAACCCGTGCGAGAAAGAAGATTGCGGAGGAGAAGAAGAGGAAGATGGAGGAGGAGCAGAGGAAGCTAGACTATGAACGCCTTCAAGGCCTAGAATCAGCGCACGCGGACTTGGCAGTCAAATTCCAGCGGCAGCAGGAGCAGATCGACTCACTTAGCCAGCAAAGGGGGTCTCAGCAGCTAGCGGATGATCCACCATTGGATAGCACCGTCCCATCCATGCCGAGAAGCAGCGTGGGTTCCGCCCCGGGCGACGCATTGCTGGATAGCTACCCAGTGGATGACATCATGGAGAACACTAACTACGAACTACACTTCAAAATGAAGAACATATCCATGAAGGTGGTGGACGCCCTTGCTTTTACAAATCCCCCCGAGGCAACCTTCCATTGCAACCCGATTCTAGCGGGCTATGCTCGTGTCTTGGTTGATGAGGTGGTGGACCAATATTCGGGGCTAGAGCTTGACATTGCTGGAGGTGACGATGAGCACACACTGGGAGAGGCCAACCATCGTATCATCCTATGGAGAAAGGATTGCATCATCTTTCGAAAGCCACCGACACCGCGTCATCCCACTCCTCGTCAAAGTCCACCACCGAGTAAGCAGACTCCCACTCCTCCAAGTCCACCAACGCGTCAGGCCACTCCTCCTCCAAGTCCGGCACAGCTCAGGCCACTCCTCCTCCTCCAAGTCCGGCAAAGCGTCAGGCCACTCCTCCTCCAAGTCCGGCACAACTTCAGGCCACTCCTCCTCCTCCAACTCAGCCACATCAGCCGTCTTCGCCGCCTCAGCAATCACGGAAGAGAGCCGCCTCAGCTATGGTGCATAGCGGTACAAGTCGAGGTAGTACTGGAGGTACAGGCGAAGCCAAGCGATTTCAATATGGTCCAAGCCTCGCGCCTCTTCCGCGGAGGCCTTATGACAAGTCCGAGGAGGAAAACGTAGCCATATCGAAGGCCGAGGTGGAAGCCCATTTTGCACCGAAACCGCCATCGCCGCCAAGGGAGAAAGTGCCTGTGGAAAAGATTGACCACTTTATTCGTATGGCTAGAGCACCATCTCCCAAGCCTGTTGACACAGACTATGAGTGCCACATCAAGAAGTTAAATCGAGCACGTCTACAGAAAGAGGAGAGCTCAAGCTCGAGCAAATCAGCTGACAAAAGGAGCGGTAAAACCGTTCCCCAGCTGGGAGAACAGGCGGCGCAATCAATCCCCCCGCTTGTTGTGCCAACAACACATGAGAGTAGGCGCGCCCAATATTATTGTGGGCAAACCGTTAACGTTCCCGGGGTGGGCGATGTGGTAATAACCGAGGAGCATATTGCGCAGGCTGAATCGATCGGGATCACTGTTGGACAACTCCTCGATATCGAGCCCATGTCTCCGACTAGAGAGGAGGAAATAAAACGGAAATATGTCCGGGGCCAACCTTTGGTCGAGCCAGACGAGGTCAAGAACCTCCCAACGAGAATGTATGAATTGCATCGCAATGGTACATGGACATTACCAAGATTTCCAATCGAGAGTCCCTCATGGTGAATGTCAAGGAGGAGCATTACTACCATGAGAAAGCTCTGGCCGTTGAGTATTCAGAACTGTTTCAGTTATACAATCAAGACGCACTCGACAAATCTATCGTCAGTTGCTATTGTCTGTAAGTGATTTCTTTCTGTAATTTAAGTCTCAAGCTAGCTGTAGTGATCATTTTGATCAATCATTACCTGTAATTATCCTCACTATATTCTTTTCTGTGGTATTATGCAGGATGAAGATTTATGAAATGAAAAAAGGTGGACGCTATGGCATTGGGTTCGTTGACCCAAATACCATTAATGAATACACATGGAAATTAGATCCATATTACGAAAAAAGTGTAGAGGAAAGCATGCTAGAGTTCTTCAAGCGCCTCAAATACAATGAAGATATACTACTTCCTTACAACTTCGAGTGAGTCACACTGTCTTGTACTACAAATTCTGTTTTTGCCTACTAGCTAGCTACATGTTTTTGCTTACATATGCCCGCTTAATTAAGACATGCAAACGTGTGTGCATGCAGATTTCACTGGATCTTGTTAATCATTAAAGTTGATGAAGGAACAGTTGAAGTACTAGACTCACTACTTAAGAAAGCAAGTGACTACACCATCGTGAAGGGGATAGTCAACAGGTAATTTCAATCATTATTAACTATATCTCGGCCTATTTAATTAGTTCGTCATTTCCTGATAACAACTATTTAATAACCCATTTATTCATTTTCTTTGTCGGCGGGCAGGGCTTGGGCAAAGTTCATCAGGGCCACTCCAGGCCCATGGAAACAAAATCTGAAATGGTATCGACCCCAGGTAAGTAATTAAGTAGTACTAGCTAGCTGCCATCTCTTTAATTATCATGCTTGATTAATTATTATCTGATCAAATTCCATTCTCGTAAAGGCCCTGAAGCAGGCGCCGGGGAATAATCTGTGTGCAAACTACGTTTGCGAGAACATTCGCATGATGGCGTCCGAAAGGAGCAAATCTCAAAGACAGGAGTGGGTACGTTTTTCAGAACACTATTCACAATTTTTACACCATTATTGATCTCCTTCTTAACAGTTCAAAGAGGTGCGGGAGCAGCTCCTACCAACGGAGCGCATACAAGCAATTCAAGAGGAAATAGCGGGATTTTTGCTCGACCAGGTCATAGATCCCAAAGGAGAATACTATTACCCGCTACCACCCCCATGAACCACTTCCAATTGTATCGTGCTTTGAAGGCACCAATTAGGCTAATGCCACTGGCTCCGATGGCACCAATTAGGAGAAATTGTATATATATATATATGCATGTGTGTATATATGTGTGAATTAATTAATGGTGGTTGTGAGACATTCGATGATATATATGATCGGTTCTAAAGGGGGGGGGGGCTTTAGTGCCTACACTTCAACGCCGGTTACCAAACCGGCACTAAAGGGCCTTACGAACCGGTGCTATTGCCCGGTTCTGCACTAGTGGTCCATGGCTCACGCTCATGTATTGCATGAAGATTGAAAAAGTTTGAGAACATCAAAAGTTTGAATCGGCTTATCATCAGGGTTGTGCAAGATTTAAATATTTTGTGTGATGAAGATAGAGCATAGCCAGACTATATGATTTTGTAGGGATAACTTTCTTTGGCCATGTTATTTTGAGAAGACATGATTACTTTGTTAGTATGCTTGAAGTATTATTATTTTATGTCAATATTAAACTTTTGTCTTGATTCTTTCGGATCTGAATATTCATGCCACCATAAAGAAAATTACATTGAAAATTATGTTAGGTAGCATTCCACATCAAAAATTCTGTTTTTTCTCATTACCTACTCGAGGACGAGAAGGAATTAAGCTTGGGGATGCTGATACGTCCCCAACGTATCTATAATTTTTGATTGTTCCATGCTATTATATTATCTGTTTTGGATGTTTAATGGGCTTTAATATGCACTTTTATATTATTTTTGGGACTAACCTATTAGCCAGAGGCCCAATGCTAGTTGCTGTTTTTGCCTATTTCAGTGTTTCGCAGAAAAGGAATATCAAACGGAATGAAACCTTCGCGAGGATCTTTTTTTGGAACAAACGCAATCCAGGAGACTTGGAGTGGAGGTCAAGGAAGCAACCAGGCGGCCATGAGGTAGGGCGGCGCGCCCAGGGGGGCCAGGCGCTCCCCCACCCTGGAGGGCCCCTCATAGCTCCACCGACCTACTCCCTTCGCCTATATATACTCTTATACCCTGAAAACATCCAGGGAGCCACAAAACCACTTTTCCACTGCCGCAACCTCCTGTACTCGTGAGACCCCATCTGGGGACCTTTTCCAGAGATCTGCCGGAGGGGGATTCGATCACGGAGGGCTCCTACATAAACACCATAGCCTCTCCAATGATGTGTGAGTAGTTTACCACAGACCTTCGGGTCCATAGTTATTAGCTAGATGGCTTCTTCTCTCTCTTTGGTTATCAATACAAAGTTCTCCTCGATGTTCTTGGAGATATATTCGATGTAATTCTTTTTGCGGTGTGTTTGCTGAGATCCGATGAATTGTGGGTTTATGATTAAGATTATCTATGAACAATATTTGATTCTTCTCTGAATTCTTATATGCATGATTTGATATCTTTGCAAGTCTCTTTGAATTATCGGTTTAGTTTGGCCGACTAGATTGATCTTTCTTGCAATGGGAGAAGTGCTTAGCTTTGGGTTCAATCTTGCGGTGTCCTTTCCCAGTGACAGCAGGGGCAGCAAGGCACATATTGTATTGTTGCCATCGAGGATAAAAAGATGAGGTTTATATCATATTGCTTGAGTTTATCCCTCTACATCATGTCATCTTGCCTAATGCGTTACTTTGTTCTTATGAACTTAATACTCTAGATGCATGCTAGATAGCGGTCGATGTGTGGAGTAATAGTAGTAGATGCAGAATCATTTCGGTCTACTTGACACGGACGCGATACCTATGTTCATGATGATGCCTAGATATCATCATAACTATGCGCTTTTCTATCAATTGCTCGGCAGTAATTTGTTCACCCACTGTAATACATGCTATCTTGAGAGAAGCCACTGGTGAAACCTATGGCCCCCGGGTCTACTTTACATCATATAAGTTTCCGATATACAATTCTAGTTTACTATTTATTTTGCAATCTTTACTTTTCAATCTATACAACAAAAATAACAAACATATTTATCTTATTATCTTTATCATATCTCACTTCTGCAAGTGGACGTGAAGGGATTGACAACCCCTTTATCGCGTTGGTTGTGAGGTTCTTGTTTGTTTGTGCAGGTATTAGGCGAATTGCGTGTAGTCTCTGTGATAGCCTGGCTTATTAGGAATGATAGACTACGCATATCAATAAGGAATTCCTTCTTTTCCGGGAGCCCATTCGGAAAGAACTCCAAAGTTAAGCGTGCTCAGCTTGGAGTAATTTCAGGATAGGTGACCGATCGGGAAGTTGCTCCCGGGTGCGCATGAGTGAGGAAAAAGTGTGCAGAAAAGACTAGTATTGATTTGTGGGGCCAGTCTAGATCCCGCCAGGAGTAACGACCACCGGCGGGTTTGTATCGTGTATTTGTGGGGCTAGTCTAGATCCCGCCAAGAGTAACGACCACCGGCGGGTGTGTATCGTGGGTGTTACAGTCTCCTACTGGATTGATACCTTGGTTCTCAAAAACTAAGGGAAATACTTATGCTACTTTGCCTCATCACCCTTTCCTATTCAAGGGAAAACCAACGCATGCTCAAGATGTAGCATCCGGCACCGTGTCAGGCCACTCCTGCTTCGAGTCCGGCACCGCGTCAGCCCACTCCTCCTCCTCCAAGTCCGGCACCACGTCAGCCCACTTCTCCTCCAAGTCAGCCACGTCAACCGTCTTCGCCAACTCAGCAACAACGGAAGAGAGCCACCGCAATTATGGTGCGTAGCGGTACTAGTCGAGGTAGTATAGGAGGTACAGGCGGAGGCAAGAGATTTCAATATGGTCCAAGCCTCATGCCTCTTCCGCAGAGGCCTTACGACATGACGGAGGAGCAAAACGTAGCCATAGTGAAGGCCCAAGTGGACACCCATTTTGGACCAAAACCGCTGAGGGAGTCCTGGACTAAGGGGTCCTCGGGCGTCCGACCTGTTATCTATGGGCTGTACTGATGGGCTGTGAAGATATGAAGACCGAAGACTGTACCCATGTCCGGATAAGACTCTCCTTGGCGTGGAAGGAAAGATTGGCGAATAACTATGAAGACTCCATCTTATGTAACCGACTCTATGTAACCCTAGATCCCCCCGGTGTCTATATAAACCGGAGGGTGTAGTCCAGAAAGGATATACTCAATACCGTAGTCATACAGGCTAGGCTTCTAGGGTTTGGCCATTACGATCTTGTGGTAGATCAACTCTTGTAATACTCATATTCATCAAGATCAATCAAGCAGGAAGTAGGGTATTACCTCCATAGAGAGGGCCCGAACCTGGGTAAACATCATGTCCCCTGTCTCCTGTTACCATCAACCTTAGACGCACAGTTCGGGAACCCCTACCCGAGATCCGCAGGTTTTGACACCGACATTGGTGCTTTCATTGAGAGTTCCTCTGTGCTGTCGCTGAAAGGTTCGATGACCCCTTCGATCGTCTATAATAATGCTGTTCGCGGAGAAACTTTTCTACCCGGACAGATCTTCGTGTTCGGCGTCTTCACACTGCGGGCCAACTCGTTTGGCCATCTGGAGCAGATCGAAAGCTACGCCCCTGACCATCAGGTCAGATTCGGGAGCTTGAACTACGTCGCGGACATCCATGGAAACTTGATCTTCGCCGGATTCGAGACTGCGGTAGCCGCTCCCGGTCACCCCGATGATCAAGACCTAAATCTGTCATCGGGCCGCATCCAGGAGACCGCACCTGTAAACGCTCTGGCCCTGGATCCGGAGCAAGCGATGCCATACAAGTACGGGAGGATCAACCCCACCGCGGAGGCCGCAGATTCCTCGGCATTGGAGTCGCGCATAGACTTAACCTCTCATGGCGTCTTTGTCATCAGAACTCCAGACTCGTCTCTGGCCGTAAGTTCCGAACCACGTGAGCCAGCGGACGCCGAGCTTGATCGTTTATCGATCTTCCAATTCAGCTCCACATATATCTTCCAGCACTCGCCTTTGGGAGATGTGTTAAATTCCTTAAAAAACCTGTCCTCGGCGGAGGACTCACAGCCGAAGTATATCCGGCTCGAACCAGGGGCTGACGGTGGAGAATTGTGCTCCCCACCCACCACCCACTTAATATCCACAGTCGAGGATTCGACCGATACACTTGATTACGACTCCAAGAATATCGATGGCATGGACAATGATGCCGATGACAATGAAGACCCCGTTGATACAACTAATGAACAAGATGAACGGGAAGATGGGCAAGTTAGCCCTGCCAGGCCACACACGAAGATTCGGAGGACGACAATTACCTTCCGCTTTCTAAGGATGAGGTCGGCCTCGGCACTGAGGATTTCATCATGCCTGAGGAACCTAATGAGTAGGAGCGCTTTAAGCGCCAACTAATAGCCACTGCAAGGAGCCTGAAAAAGAAGCAACAACAGCTTCAAGCTGACCAAGGTCTGCTCAATGATAGATGGACCAAAGTCCTAGCCGCCAAAGAATATGGTCTTAGTGGACCAATTGATACGTCCATTTTGCATGATGCTTTTATATCGATATTTATTGCATTATGGGTTGTTACTACACATTACGTCACAATACTTATGCTATTATCTCTTATTTTACAAGGTTACATGAAGAGGGAGAATGCCGGCAGCTGGGATTCTGGCTGAAAAGGAGAAAATTAGAGACCTATTCTTCACAGCTCCAAAATTCCTGAAACTTCAGGGAAGACGTTTTCAGAATATATAAAAAATACTCAGCGGAAGAGATTCACCAGGGGGGCCACACCCTGACCATGAGGGTGGGGGGCGCACCTACCCCCGGGCGCGCCCCCCTACCTCGTGGGCCCCCTGTTGGCCCTCCGGTGGCCATCTTCTGCTATGTGAAGTCTTTCGATGGAAAAAAATAAGAGACATCTTCTCGGACGAAACTCCACCGCCACGAGGTGGAACCTTGGCGGAACCAATCTAGGGCTCTGGCGGAGCTGTTCTGCCGGGGAAACTTCCCTCCCGGAGGAGGAAATCATCGCCGTCGTCATCACCAATGCTCCTCTCATCGGAGGAGAGGGCAATCTCCATCAACATTTTCATCAGCACCATCTCCTCTCAAAACCCTAGTTCATCTCTTGTATCCAATTCTTGTCTTCAAGTCCGGGATTGGTGCTAGTAGTGTTAATTACTCCTTGTAGTTGATGCTAGTTTGTTTATTTGGTGGAAGATCATATGTTCAGATCCTATATGCATATTAATACCCCTCTGATTATGAACATGTTTATGCTTTGTGAGTAGTTACGTTTGCTCCTGAGGACATGGGAGAAGTCTTGCTATTAGTAGTCATGTGAATTTGGTATTCGTTCAATATTTCGATGAGATGTATGTTGTCTCTCCTCTAGTGGTGTTATGTGAACGTTGACTACATGACACTTCACCATTATTTGGGCCTAGAGGAAGGCATTGGGAAGTAATAAGTAGATGATGGGTTGCTAGAGTGACAGAAGCTTAAACCCTAGTTTATGCGTTGCTTCATAAGGGGCTGATTTGGATCCATATGTTTCATGCTATGGTTAGGTTTACCTTAATACTTTTGTTGTAGTTGCGGATGCTTGCAATAGAGGTTAATCATAAGTGGGATGCTTTTCCAAGTAAGGACAGTACCCAAGCACCGGTCCACCCACATACCAAATTATCAAAGTATCGAACGCGAATCATATGAGCGTGATGAAAACTAGCTTGACGATATTCCCATGTGTCCTCAGGAGCGCTTTTCTCTATATACGAGTTTGTCCAGGCTTGTCCTTTGCTACAAAAAGGATTGACCCACCGTGCTGCACTTTATTTACTTTTTTTACTTGTTGATAGTTACAAATTATCCTATCACAAAACTATCTGTTACCACTTATTTTAGTACTTGCAGAGAGTACCTTGCTGGAAACCGCTTATCATTTCCTTCTGCTCCGCGTTGGGTTCGATACTCTTACTTATCGAAAGGACTACGATAGATCCCCTATACTTGTGGGTCATCAAGACTCTTTTCTGGCGCCGTTGCCGGGAAGTGAAGCGCCATTGGTAGGTGGAATTTGGTAAGGAAAAATTTATATAGTGTGCTGAAATTTACTGTCACTTGTTACTATGGAAAGTAATCCTCTGAGGGGCTTGTTCAGGGTATCTTCACCCCGACCAGTAGAGCAAAGAGTTTCTCCTCAACCTACTGAACCTACTAAAAATGAAAATGTCTACCTTGAAATTCCTTCGGGTATGATAGAAAAACTGCTAGCTAATCCCTTTTTAGGAGATGGAACAAAACATCCTGATGAGCATCTAATATATGTGGATGAAGTTTGTGGATTATTTAAGATTGCAGGTGTACCCGGAGATGTTGTTAAGAAGAAGGTCTTCCCTTTATCTTTGAAGGGAGATGCATCGACATGGTATAGGCTATGTGATGATATGGGGTCTTGTAATTACGAACGACTGAAATTGGAATTTCATCAGAAGTTTTATCCTATGCATCTTGTTCATCATGATCGCAATTATATATATAAATTTTGGCCTCGCGAAGGAGAAAGCATAGCTCAAGCTTGGCGGAGGCTTAAATCAATGTTATATTCATGCCCCAATCATGAGCTCTCAAGCGAAATTATTATTCAAAATTTTTATGCTCGGCTTTCTGATAGCAATCATACCATGCTTGACACTTCTTGTGTTGTCTCTTTTATGATGAAGATTATTGAATTCAAATGGGATTTATTGGAAATAATTAAACGCAACTCTGAATATTGGGACCTCGACAAAGGTAAGGAGTCAGGTATGACACCTAGTTTTGATTGTGTTAAATCTTCTATGGATACCGATGTTTTCCGTAAATTTAGCACTAAATATGGACTTGACTCTGAGATAGTAGCTTCTTTCTATGAATCTTTTGCTACTTATGTTGATCTCCCCAAGGAGAAGTGGTTTAAATATCATCCTCCCATAGAAGTAAAGTAGCTGCACCTATTAAAGTTGAAGAAAAGATTGTCACTTATAATGATCCTATTGTTCCTACTTCTTATGTTGAGAAACCACCCTTTCCTGTTAGGATAAAGGTTCATGCTAAAGCTTCAACTTTGGTTCGTAAAAGCAATTTTAAACTTATACACCTCATGAGCAAATTAAAGTTGAACCTGATATTGCTATTGTTAAAGATCTCTTGTCTGATAATATTGATGGGCATGTTATTTATTTCTGTGATGAAACTGCTGGAATTGCTAAACCTTGTGCTAAAGATAAACCTAGACCTGTGGTAGGCATGCCTGTTATCTCTTTTAAAATAGGAGATCATTGTTATCATGGTTGCCAGTGCTAGTGCAATACCTATTATCCTATATAGAGAAATTATGCATGATATTGCACCTGTTGAGTTAGAAGATATTGATGTCACAATTAAACTTGCCAATAGAGATACTATTTCACCAATGGGAATTGTTAGAGATGTTGAAGTCTTGTGTGGGAAAACTAAATATCCTGCTGATTTTCTTGTTCTTGGTTCCCCACAAGATAGCTTTTGTCCCATTATATTTGGTAGACCCTTCTTAAACACTATTAATGCTACCATAGATTGCAAAAGGGATGTTGTTACTATCGGTTTAGATGATATGACTCATGAATTTAATTTCTCCAAATTTAGTAGACAACACCGTGAAGAAGAATTACCTAGTAAGGATGAAATTATTGGTCTTGCTTCTATTGCCGTACCTCCTAGTGATCCTTTAGAACAATATTTGCTAGACCATGAAAATGACATGTTTATGAATGAAAGAAGGGAAATATATGAAGTATTCTTTAAACAGGAACCTATTCTGAAACACAATTTGCGTGTTGAAATCCTAGGGGATCCTCCTCCACCCAAGGGTGATCCCGTGTTTGAGCTTAAACCGTTGCCTGATACTCTTAAATATGCTTATCTCGATGAGAAAAAGATATACCCTGTTATTATTAGTGCTAACCTTTCAGAGCATGAGGAAGAGAGATTATTGAAAACTCTGAAGAAGCACCAGGCTTCTATTGGGTATACTCTTGATGATCTTAAGGGCATTAGTCCCACTCTATGTCAACATAAAATTAATTTGGAAGAAGATGCTAAACCCGTTCGTGATCATCAACGACGGTTGAATCCTAAAATGAAAGAAGTGGTAAGAAAGGAAATACTAAAGCTCCTTAAGGCAGGTATAATTTATCCCGTTGCTGATAGTCAGTGGGTAAGTCCTGTTCATTGTGTCCCTAAGAAGGGAGGTATTAATGTCGTTCCTAATGATAAAGATGAATTGATACCTCAAAGAATTATTACAGGTTATAGGATGGTAATTGATTTCCGCAAATCAAATAAGGCAACTAAAAAGGATCATTACCCCTTACCTTTTATCGATCAAATGCTAGAAAGACTATCCAAAGATACACATTTTTGCTTTCTAGATGGTTATTCTGGTTTCTCTGAAATACCTGTGTCAGCCAAAGATCAATCGAAGACTACTTTTACTTGCCCTTTTGGTACTTTTGCTTATAGACGTATGCCTTTTGGTCTATGTAATGCACCTGCTACCTTTCAAAGATGCATGATGGCTATATTCTCTGACTTTTGTGAAAATATTTGTGAGGGTTTCATGGACGATTTCTCCGTCTATGGATCTTCTTTTGATGATTGCTTGAGCAACCTTGATCGAGTTTTGCAGAGATGTGAAGAAACTAATCTTGTCTTGAATTGGGAAAAGTGCCACTTTATGGTTAATGAAGGTATTGTCTTGGGGCACAAAGTTTCTAAAAGAGGTGTTGAAGTTGATAAAGCCAAGGTTGATGCTATTGAAAAGATGCCATGTCCCAAGGAAATCAAAGGTATAAGAAGCTTCCTTGGTCATGCCGGTTTTTATAGGAGGTTCATTAAGGACTTCTCAAAAATCTCTCGGCCTCTAACTAATTTATTACAAAAAGATATACCATTTGTCTTTGATGATGATTGTGTAGAAGCATTTGAAATACTTAAGAAAGCATTGATCTCTGCACCTATTGTTCAGCCACCTGATTGGAATTTACCCTTTGAAATTATGTGTGATGCTAGTGATTATGATGTAGGTGCTGTTCTAGGACAAAGAGTTGATAAGAAACTAAATGTTATTCAATATGCTAGTAAAACTCTAGACAATGCTCAAAGAAATTATGCTACTACTGAAAAAGAATTCTTAGCAGTTGTATTTGCTTGTGATAAGTTTAGACCTTATATTGTTGATTCTAAAGTAACTATTCACACTGATCATGCTGCTATTAAATATCTTATGGAAAAGAAAGATGCTAAACCTAGACTTATTAGATGGGTTCTCTTGCTACAAGAATTTGATTTGCATATTGTTGATAGAAAAGGAGCTGAGAACCCTGTTGCAGACAACTTGTCTAGGTTAGAAAATGTGCTTGATGACCCACTACCTATTTATGATAGCTTTCCCGATGAGCAATTAAATATTATAAATTCATACTGCTCCATGGTATGCTGATTATGCTAATTACATTGTTGCTAAGTTTATACCACCTAGTTTCACATACCAGCAAAAGAAAAGGTTCTTCTATGATTTGAGGCATTACTTTTGGGATGACCCACATCTTTATAAAGAAGGAGTAGATGGTGTTATTAGACGTTGTGTACCTGAGCATGAACAAGAACAGATCCTACGAAGTGTCACTCCGAAGCTTATGGAGGACACCATGCTGGAGATAGGACTGCACATAAGGTATTGCAATCTGGTTTTTATTGGCCTACTCTCTTCAAGGATGCTTGTAAGTTTGTCTTATCTTGTGATGAATGTCAAAGAATTGGTAATATTAGTAGACGTCAAGAAATGCCTATGAATTATTCTCTTGTTATTGAACCATTTGATGTTTGGGGCTTTGACTATATGGGACCTTTTCCTTCCTCTAATGGTTATATACATATTTTAGTTGTTTTTGATTACGTTACTAAGTGGGTAGAAGCTATTCCAACTAGTAGTGCTGATCATAACACCTCTATTAAAATGCTTAAAGAAGTTACTTTTCCAAGATTTGGAGTCCCTAGATATTTAATGACTGATGGTGGTTCACATTTTATTCATGGTGCTTTCCGTAAAATGCTTGCTAAATATGATGTTAATCATAGAATTGCATCTCCTTATCACGCTCAGTCTAGTGGTCAAGTAGAATTGAGTAATAGAGAACTCAAATTAATTTTGCAAAAGACTGTTAATAGGTCCAGAAAGAATTGGTCCAAGAAACTTGATGATGCATTATGGGCCTATAGAACTGCATATAAAAATCCTATGGGTATGTCTCCGTATAAAATGGTCTATGGAAAAGCATGTCACTTACCTCTCGAACTGGAACACAAGGCTTATTGGGCTATTGAAGAAGTTAATTATGATTTTAAACTTGCCGGTGAGAAGAGGTTATTTGATATTAGTTCACTTGATGAATGGAGAACCCAAGCCTACGAAAATGCCAAGTTGTTTAAAGAAAAAGTTAAAAGATGGCATGACAAAAGGATACAAAAGCGTGAGTTTAATGTAGGTGATTATGTATTGCTATACAACTCTCGTTTAAGATTTTTTGCAGGAAAACTTCTCTCTAAATGGGAAGGTCCTTACGTTATCGAGGAGGTCTACCGTTCCGGTGCCATAAAAATCAACAACTTCGAAGGCATAAATCCGAAGGTGGTGAACGGTCAAAGAATCAAACACTATATCTCAGGTAATCCCATAAATGTTGAAACCAATGTTATTGAAACCATAACCCCGGAGGAATACATAAGGGACACTTTCTGGAACGTTTCAGACTCTGAAAAGGAATAGGTATGTGGTACGGTAAGTAAACCGACTCCAAAACAGTTTTTAAGGCAATATTTCTCCGTTTTGGAATATTTAGAAAAATAGAAAAATAAGCAGCAGTCCGGGAAGGACACGAGGGCTCTACGAGGGTGGAGGGCGCGCCCCCTACCTCGTGGGCACCTCATGTGCTCTCCGGACTCCATTTTCTCACTGGACACGTATTTTGGTCGGTAAAAATTCATTATATAACCTCCCGGGGGTTTTGACTCCCGTATCACGCAATTATCTCCTGTCTTTGTTTCGAGCTGTTTTCTGCCAGGATTGTCAAGGCCAGGCACTATGTCATCTTCCTCCTCCAACCATGGGGGCAACGATGCTTGGCTAATGAAGATAGAGCTGAAGAGAGAAGAACCCATGGAGATCAACAAGGATGAAGGGATCAAGAAGGCCATGGAGGACCAAGTTCCGGCAACAGAAGACACCCTTCAACTGGATCACAATCTTCTTACCCCAACAGAAATCGAAGCTTTCAAGATGATTGAGTTAGCTCGTATACAAAATAAGTATCTCACACGTGAAAATATTTTGTTGAAGGAGTATATCATCGCACTCAAGGGCATTATCCGCAAGTTAGAAGACCTCCTACGCTCAATGTGCGACTATCCATCATCAACAACCCCACCTTCTTCACCAACAAAGGAGACATAATCACATGGGTATGGGCACTCCACTTTGCAATTGCCATGCTTGGGGGAGTGCCCCGGTATCGTATCACCATCACTTTATCTTTACCGTTTTTCTTAGTTTGATCCTTTTGATAATATCTTGATCTAGTAGAATAAAAGTTCTTAGTATGATCTAGTTGTGAGTTTTGCTTTATTATCCTTCTATGTAATCAAGTCCTTGAGCTATATAATAAAGATTAGTGTTGAGTCAAGGGCTTGATTATTTTGCCATGATCCTAAGTGAATAAAAGAAAAGAAAAAGAAATAAAAAGAAACAAAGAGATCATGTGAGTCTTATGGAGAGTAATGAGCTCACATAGAAAGAGTATGATGAATAAAAGTTGTTGAGGGTTGACAAACATAGTTTTGGTCATCGTTGCAATTAATAGGAAGTAATAAAGAAAGAGATGTCTTCACGTAATACTATCTTGGACATCTTTTATGATTGTGAGCACTCATTAAAATATGGCATGCTAAAGAGTTGACATTGGACAAGGAAGACAACGTAATGGGTTGTGTTTTCCTACATCTGAGATAAATTATATTATCTTGGATCCTCCAACATGTTGAGCTTGCCTTTCCCCCTCATGCTAGCCAAATTCATTGCACCAAGTAGAAATACTACTTGTCCTTCCAAATACCCTTAAACCAGTTTTGCCATGAGAGTCCACCATACCTACCTATGGATTGAGTAAGATCCATCAAGTAAGTTGTCATCGGTGCAAGCAATAAAAATTGCTCTTTAAATATGTATGGTTGATTGGTGTGGAGGAAATAAGCTTTATACGATCGTGTGATATGGAAGTAATAAAAGCGACGGAGTGCATAATAAAGGTCCATATCACAAGGGGCAATATAAAGTGATGTTCTTTGCATTAGGATTTTGTGCATCCAACCATAAAAGCGCATGACAACCTCTACTTCCCTCTGCGAAGGGCCTATCTTTTACTTTTATCTCCTACATTGCATAAGAGTCATGGTGATCTTCACCCTTCCATTTTATATTTTATCCATTGGCAACCACAATATGTTGGAAAGATCCTGGTATATATGGCTAATTGGATGTGAGTTTTCATGAACTATTACTGTTGACATTACCCTTGAGGTAAAACGTTGGGAGGCAAAACTATAAGCCCCTATCTTTCTCTGTGTCCGGTTAAAACTCCATACCCATAAGTATTGCGTGAGTGTCAGCAATTGTGAAAGATTATATGATAGTTGAGTATGTGGACTTGCTGAAAAGCTCTTATACATTGACTCTTTCCTATGTTATGATAAATTGCAATTGCTTCAATGACTGAGATTATAGTTTGTTAGTTTTCGATGAAGTTTACAATTCATACTTGATATTGTGATTGAATTATTACTCTAGCATAAGAAATCATATGACAAGAATTATATAAGTTGCTGTTCTAAGAATGATCATGATGCCCTCATGTCCGTATTTTATTTTTTTTATCGACACCTCTATCTCTAAACATGTGGACATATTTTTCAATTTCGGCTTTTCGCTTGAGGACAAGCGAGGTCTAAGCTTGGGGGAGTTGATACGTCCATTTTGCATCATGCTTTTATATCGATATTTATTGCATTATGGGCTGTTATTACACATTATGTCACAATACTTATGCCTATTCTCTCTTATTTTACAAAGGTTTACATAAGGAGGGAGAATGCCGGCAGCTGGAATTCTGGGCTGGAAAAGGAGCAAATATTAGAGACCTATTCTGCGCAACTCCAAAAGTCCTGAAACTCCACGGAACATCTTAAAATAAATAAAGAAAAATCCTCGCCAAAGATGAAGGCCAGGGGGCCCACACCCTGCTCACGAGGGTGGGGGCGCCCCCCCTCCTAGGGCGCGCCCCCTACCTCTGTGGGCCCCCTGGTGGCTCTCCGATGCCCATCTTCTCCTATATGAAGTCTTTCGATGAGAAAAAAATAAGAAGGAACTTTTCGGGACGAGACTCCGCCGCCACGAGGCGGAACCTTGGCGGATCCAATCTAGAGCTCCGGCAGAGCTGTTCTGCCGGGGATACTTCCCTCCGGAGGGGGAAATCATCACCATCGTCATCACCAACGCTCCTCTCACCGGGAGAGGGCAATCTCCATCAACATCTTCACCAGCACCATCTCATCTCCAAACCCTAGTTCATCTCTTGTATCCAATTCTTGTCTCAAAGTCCGGGATTGGTGCTAGTAGGTTGCTAGTAGTGTTGATTACTCCTTGTAGTTGATGCTAGTTGGTTTATTTGGTGGAAGATCATATGTTCAGATCCTATATGCATATTATTACCCCTCTGATTATGAACATGAATATGCTTTGTGAGTAAGTACGTTTGTTCCTGAGGACAAGGGAGAAGTCTTGCTATTAGTAGTCATGTGAATTTGGTATTCGTTTGATATTTTGATGAATATGTATGTCTAGCCTCTAGTGGTGTTATGTGAACGTCGACTACATAACACTTCACCATTATTTGGGCCTAGAGGAAGGCATTGGGAAGTAATAAGTAGATGATGGGTTGCTAGAGTGACAGAAGCTTAAACCCTAGTTTATGCGTTGCTTCGTAAGGGGCTGATTTGGATCCATATGTTTCATGCTATGGTTAGGTTTACCTTAAACTTTTGTTGTAGTGCGGATGCTTGCAATAGAGGTTAATCATAAGTGGGATGCTTGTTCAAGTAAGAACAGTACCCAAGCACCAGTCCACCCACATATCAAATTATCAAAGTATCGAACGCGAATCATATGAACGTGATGAAAATTAGCTTGACGATATTCCCATGTGTCCTCGGGAGCGCTTTTCCTATTATAAGGGTTTGTTCCGGCTTGTCCTTTGCTACAAAAGGATTGGGCCACCTCTCTGCACTTTATTTACTTTTGTTACTTGTTGCTGGTTACAATTTATCCTATCACAAAACTATCTGTTACCACTTATTTCAGTACTTGCAGAGAATACCTTGCTGAAAACCGCTTATCATTTCCTTCTGCTCCTCGTTGGGTTCGACACTCTTACTTATCGAAAGGAGTACGATAGATCCCCTATACTTGTGGGTCATCAAGAGGGCTTCCAGAGAGTTAGGCCCTGAAAGAAAAAAGGAATGATAAAGGTATACAACCCCTAGGGTGGTTAAGCCACATTGCGGGGTGTGTCTGATCATGCCCGCGCCTATGTCCATGGTATTTTCAGTGCATAGTTATGTACACGCGGCACGGATTTTGTCGCTTGACTGGGACTGGGATGGGGGCCGAATTGCTAGGCGAGCCCTGATCGTTCCAGGCGATCTTGTTGCAGCTTGTTCCGGACTCGCTTGAAGGTGTCCGGGGGCTGTGACGCCGAATGAGTGGTCTGCCTGAACAGGTTGCTTTGTGCTTGTGCTGCAAGGGCCATAGTGTGCTCTTCCGTATGGAGCGAGCGTTCTGTGTTTCCATTTACTGTTATGACCCCGCGAGGTCTTGGCATCTTGAGCTTGAGGTATGCGTAATGCGGCACTGCATTGAATTTTGCGAATGCTGTCCGTCCGAGCAGTGCATGATAGCCACTGCGAAACAGGACGATGTCGAAGATTAACTCTTCGCTTCGGAAATTGTCCGGTGATCCGAAGACCACTTCTAGTGTGATTGAGCCTGTGCAATGGGCTCTGCACCTGGGATGCCGCCTTTAAAGGTGGGTTTGCTGGGTTTGATCCTCGAGGGATCGATACCCATTTTTTGCACTGTATCCTGATAAAGCAGGTTCAGGCTGCTGCCGCCGTCCATAAGGACTCGAGTGAGGCGAAATCCGTTAATGATGGGGTCTAGGACCTGTGCGGCAGATCCGCCATGACGGATGCTAGTGGGGTGGTCCCTGCGATCAAAGGTGATCGGGCAAGCAGACCATGGGTTGAACTTTGGGGCGACGAGCTCCATCGCATAGACATTCCTTAGTGCATGCTTCTGCTCCCTCTTGGGAATGTGGGTTGCATATATCATGTTCACCGTTTTCACTTGTGGGGGAAACCCCTTCTGTCCTCCTGTGTTCGGCGGCTGGGGCTCCTCCTCGTCATCTCTATGCAGCCCCTTGTCCTTGCTTTCAGCATTTAACTTGCCGGCCTTCTTGAACACCCAGCATTCTTTGTTGGTGTGATTGGATGGCTTGTCGGGGGTGCCGTGGATTTGACACGAGCGATCCAGTATGCAATCCAGACTGGACGGAGCCGGAGTATTTCTTTTAAATGCCTTTTTCTGCTGACCGGATCTAGAGCCTCTGAATCCGGCATTGACTGCCGTATCTTTGGTGTTATCACCGTTATTGCGGCGCTTTGGTCTGTTACGACGCTGCCTACCGTTAACATCTTTGGTATCCGAGGAATCCAGATTCCTCGATGTGTTGTTGCTGCGAGCCAGCTAGCTGTCCTCGCCCGCGCAAAAGAGGGTCATGAGTGTTGTGAGGGCTACCATAGATTTCGGCTTCTCCTGGCTGAGGTGGCGGGCGAGCCACTCGTCACGGATGTTATGCTTGAATGCCGCTAGGGCCTCTGCATCCAGAAAATCTACAATTTGGTTTTTCTTAGTTAGGAACCGTGTCCAGAATTGTCTGGCTGATTCCCCTGGCTGATGGGTTATGTGGCTCAAGTCATCAGCATCCAGTGGCCGCACATAAGTTCCCTGGAAGTTTTCAAGAAATGCGTCTTCTAGATCCTCCCAACTGCCAACGAAATCTGCTAGCAAGCTGTTTAGCCAATGCCGAGCTGGTCCTTTGAGTTTTAGTGGGAGGTACTTGATGGCGTGTAGATCATCACCGCGAGCCATGTGGATGTGAAGGAGGAAATCCTCAATCCATACAGCGGGATCTATTGTACCATCATATGATTCGATATTTACGGGTTTGAAACCCTCCGGGAATTCATGATTCATAACTTCATCAGTGAAGCATAGGGGGTGTGCGGCGCCTCTGTGCCGGGCTATATCCCGACGCAGTTCATATGAGTCTTGTCTGCTGTATTTGGCCCGGCCGAATTTCCTCTTGGTGTATCCGACGCGACGATCATCGTCCCATGTTGGCGCGCGTGCCCGTGTCCCGTATATTGACCTTGCGATTTTTGCCTTACTATCCAATATGTCTCGCAGGTCCTCTGTGTTACCCCGGGCCTTAGTATTTTTGATTGAGTGGTGATGGGGTGCGGGCTGAACTTCAGGCTGAAACGCCTCTCTGGCTCGGCCGCGTAGTGGCCGGTCAGCCGCATCGTACACTGGTGAATGAGGTTTCAATGCTTCCTCCTCAAGGTGAGGTAGCAACCTGCGTTTTAGGTAACTCTTGGACGGGCGGTCGAGTTCGTGCTCCTCAGCCGCAAGGACTTTGGTCCACCTGTCTGCTAGCAAGTTTTGATCATCTTGAAGCTGTTGCTGCTTTTTCTTTAGGCTATTTGCCGTGGCCATAAGCCAGAGCTTGAAGCACTCTTGCTCGACGGGGTCCTCAGGCACGATAAATTCGTCGTCGCCGAGGCTCGCCTCGTCTTCGGAGAGAGGCATGTAATTGTCCTCCTCCAGTTCTCCATCTGCTGCCTGCTCTGGAGGGCTAGCTTGTTCGTCCTCCCGCTCTACATCGTGCTGGAGGGGATTGTTGTCTTCGGCGCTATCCGGAGTGTTATTATCTCCTGTGCCAGTATCACTGCTCTTGCTGTGGTGGGACTTAGAGCGGCACCGCTGATGTCGGCGCTTGGGTTGCTTCTTGGAGGGGTCATCCTCTGCTGTCTTGGCGCCATTGCCTTCTTTGGGGTGTCCACCATGTATATATCATATGATGAGGTGGCGGTCCAGCGCCCTGAGGGCGGTGGTTCCTATTCGTCTCCGGCTTCGTCATCCATACCACCAAAGTCTTCAGAGTCGAAGTCGAGCATGTCGGTTAAGTCGTCGACAGTGGCTACTAAGTGGGTGGTGGGTGGGCAGCGAATTTCTTCGTCGTCCGCATCCCATTCTAGCCGGACATAATGCGGCCAAGGTTCTCCTGATAGGGAGAGAGACCTTAATGAATTTAGCACGTCGCCGGAGGGTGAGTGCTGAAAGATATCCGCGGAGGTGAACTCCATGATTGGTGCCCAGTCGGATTTGACGGGCACGGATGTGAGCGGCTCGGAGTCCGTGGCCTGAGATGAACCCAGTGGTTCGATGATACGGCTCTCGTAAGGGGTGAAGTCAGTATCTGGCTCTATCGCCACTTAGAGGGCGGCCTCCATGGCGGGGTCTATCCCTCCGCTCTTGAACGAAACGATTTGCTCCGGATTAATGGCCGGAGTAGTTGCGGATGCGATCTCCCGAACACTATCCGACGGCAGAGTTACGTCATGCTCGTCATGACTGTGCGGCGTATCCGACATGGGCTCGAATCCATCGAAGATCAAGTCTTCGTGGATGTCGGCGGTGTAGTTTAAGTTTCCGAACCTGACCTGATGGCCAGGGGCATAGCTCTCGATCTGCTCCAGATGGCTAAACGAATTGGCCCGCAGTGCGAAGCCGTCAAATACGAAGATCTATCCGGGGAGGAAAGCCTCACCCTGGACCGCATCGCTAGCGATGATCGAAGGAGCCATCAAGCCTTACAGTGATGACACAGTGGAACTCTCAATGAAAGCACCAATGTTGGTGTCAAAACCGGCGTATCTCGGCTAGGGGGTCCCGAACTGTGCGTCTAAGGCGGATGGTAACAGGAGGCAGGGGACACGATGTTTACCCAGGTTCGGTCCCTCTTGATGGAGGCAATACCCTACGTCCTGCTTGATTGTTCTTGATGATATGAGTATTACAAGAGTTGATCTACCACGAGATCAAAGAGGCTAAACCCTAGAAGCTAGCCTATTGACGATTGTATGTTGTCCTACGGACTAAAACCCTCCGGTTTATATAGACACCGGAGGGGGCTAGGATTGCACAAGGTCGGTTACAAAGGAGGAGGTATACATATCCGTATTTCCTAGCTTGCCTTCCACGCCAAGTAGAGTCCCATCCGGACACGGGACGAAGTCTTCAATCTCGTATCTTCATAGTCCAACAGTCCGGCCAAAGGATATAGTCTGGCTGTCCAGAGACCCCCTAATCCAGGACTCCCTCAACTGGGCTGGTCTTGTCGTAAACATAAAAGAAAAGGCTGGCTAGACAGGCCAGAGTGCCCCGCACAGCCCAGTTGACACTCTGCTTCCGTCTAAAAAACAAAGATAACTGGGCAAGCTACTTCCCTAAAAAAACTGGGCAAGCTACTGGGTCCCTCGTGTCAGCCGCTCGTTGTGCAATTCTCTCGTTTATTAACTACGTTGACAATCGCATGGGACCCAAATGTCAGAAATCCATTAGGAGGAACCATTTTTCTGGCTTGAAATAAGGAGGCACTTGCTTGCATACTGCCATGACCCTGGTGGGTCCCAGTTGTCATTCTATCCATGTTCAATCATCTCCTGATTGTGTACGGATCAACCTAGTAGGCCCAGAAGTCAACCTCTAAACCCGTGGCGGACAAATACAACCCATTTAAAAAAATTAACAACCCATTCCATACGTTCACACGGAAAGTTCAACATACAGAGCAAAGTAACATGTCTGACCAGATATAGAGTATTGAACTTCCACATTGACAACCATCATAGCCAAGTTAACTATCTACTCCCACTAACACTCTAGTGTACAAGTACTGACTTACTCCTAGCTAACTAGACGATGTCGGCCGCCATCTGTGGTACACGCTAAATGCCGGCACCGACGTCCTCCTCCTCGCCTCGGACCTGTCAGAGGCGCGATAGGGCGCGTTGCTCGCGCGTGTTGGCCCTTTCCATGCCGGTGTGGTCCACCGAAGCTTCGGCTTCTAAGCAGGAAACCCACTTGACGAGCTTGTAGTAAAACTCGGTGTCACGCATGTGTGTGTGCCCGACAGCCTCTAGGGCTATTTGTCGGGTGCCGACCTCCATGTAGTCGGCCCAGTCGCGGGCGATCTGCTCGCGACTCAAAGCAGCGATGCGCTGCTGCTCCATGCCCCGCTGGCGGCGCAAATCGATGATACACTGCTCCTCCGCCAGACGGTCACGCTCCAACAAGTCCTCGTACTCCGCGTTGCCATCTAAAGACTGATAGAATGCCTCCTCCCTCCGTCTTCCTTACGGCGAAGAACCAAAAAATAGGTCTGGCGGTGAGCACATCTGGCGTCGCCTATTGCGGACGGTCGGGGGCATGACGGACGTGGCGAGAGCGAGGGAAAGTGGTGAGCGACATCGGGCCGGTGGGGGTTGTGAGGGGAGCCGATAGAGCGAGTTGGGTGATGGTGCTACCGGAGAACGCCGGGAACCAGTAATTATAGGAGGAAGGTAGTTGAAGCAGCGTGTCGCGGGAAATGCGACGGTCATCGGAATTCAATGCATAAGCAAGCATGGCTTAGCGCACCAGCATACCGTGGAAAACTGGAAAAACTGATGTGCCATCCCATCCCGTCAGTGGTGCATCCTGTCCGTGCTGGGTCACACATCGGCATGACGGTCAAACGAGTGCACTCGAATAATTCAGATGAGGTACTCCCTCCTTGTCAAAAATGATTCCACCACTCATCATCTACCTTGGTTGGTGAGATTTTTGAATTGAGCCCTGCAAACCAGAAAGGAGGTAGTACGTGCATGATCCACTATTTATTCATGTAGGATCGAGTAGGTTGGATAGTGTACGTGTAGGATCACTTTAGCTGATGAGCATTCGCTAGGAGATAAGGCATTTGCGAACGTTTTTGCTGGCATTTTCTTCAGATTTGCATGGCATTTTCTTCAGAACAGCTTGTCAGTTTCTTCAAAGATAGGCATTTTTATTCAGAAAACTACCACCTTTGGATCTTGCGTCGCAACTAAAACTGTCAGGAGCGTATTTGTAGGCTAGCTAGTAGTCGATAAGTAACTTGTAAACATTGAGCAAACAGAAATAAGGAACTGCTAGTAACTTTTAAACACCGAGAACACATAAATCAGGATAATGCTGTGCACAATAGTAAGAGCCGATCTGTTCGAAGTGTTCACACGAGACTCACAGGTCTGACATTGTAATATGTTCACATTAGTAGCCCCAATTCACAACCAACTAGTAACATGTTAATGCATCTCAATGGTTCACAGATCATATACAAATATGTAGCTCCAAAAGCAAAGATCTAGAAAAAACATATGTTCTTCCTATTAACATGGATGCTTCTCTGGGCCAACATTCAGTACAACGTGAAAGACAAATTTGTTTGTGAAGTCTACAATTCCTCTTGCAAACATAAGTGGTTTCACCAACAGCTAGAACCATGAGAATCAACCACACACGATAGAGGAACATCCACTGCAATATGATTTGGTCTTCTCTTGATCAGCCGGCGATACTATTTTCGGAATACAAACTTTAACTTAGGAAAAATGATGCCCATTGTATAATCAGATCAAAGCAATGAAGCACCTAGTGTTGGACAATAAATAATACAGTACTACTTTTGTGCAATCCATGAAGTGACTATCCAGTCTTTCTGTGTCTATTTTCAAATGGCACTGCATGCAGTGACTATACTATTCTTTTGTGTAGTTCCACCAAAATTGCGGTCACTATGTTTGTTTGGGCAGACATCTGTTTGCACAAATATCAACTAGCTAGTAAACATATACCCCACCTTGTATTTTCGGTTTAAACACGCCTCTTCCGCTTAGCATCTGTCATGTTTTTCATTGGACAATTTGACACTGTCATGCTTGGCCTTGGACAATTTCGCACTAAATTGATTTGCTGGTTTAGAGCAGAAATATAGAGCCTATTCTTGATCAGACCAAGGATATCCATGTTCGTAGTGATGGAGGAGGTGAAATGGATACAACCGAAATTGAGCATCCAATCATTGAATCATGTCCTACACCTCCAATGTAGGTCCACCCTGCCAATAAATTCACATGCAAACCACTAATATTACTATCTAATGACAATACAAAAAGAGTAGCAAGATAGTAGCAAACCATGTACCTTCGTAATGAACAGCTCATAGTGCCACCAATTGGATATAAAGGTTTGGAAGAAACATGCTCCTAACGTTGAACCATTTGGACATTTTGTGCAGTTCCACTAAAATCGAGCATCCATGTTTGCATAGATATTGAAAGTGTGATTACTATAAAAGTGGCACTAGTTGAATCATAGAATCACAAATATAAGCATTCCAATTTCTTAATGGGAAAAGGTAGCAAGACTGTTTCTAACCACCTGTCTGAAGGAATAAATAAGGCAACATTAGCTGATGTTAGGAAGGCATATATAGTTCTTTCTGAAAAAGTGAACCATTCCTGACCTTTTCTCTTCTTTTAAGCATATTTTGTGCAGTTCAACTACAATAAAATGCCATCACTGCCTTGACAATTCAATGACACTGTACAAAAAGAAATGACTTAACATTACATCATGATGTCAGGTATGTAATCGATAGGTATGTAATCTGTAAGCATTAACAGTGCAAAAATTTGAAGGTAGTAACAAGTTTCATTGTTGGTATACTGGATGTGAAACATCATTAGACACTAGTAGAAAAAGGGCCTAATGTTTAGTTCATTAGTCTCGGTTTGTATCTAAGTCGGCACTAATGTGACCATTAGTGCCGGTTCCAACTGCTAGGCGGGCCGCTCTCATTAGTACCGGTTCGTTGCGAACCTTTAGCACCGGTCTCTCATTAGTACCGTTTTGTTGCGAACCTTTAGCACCGGTTTGTGCCACGAACTGGTGCTAAAGAGAGTGGTGGCAGGATGTTGTCAGACTGGGGCCCCTCCTACACCTTTAGTACCGGTTCGTGCCAGGAACCGGTACTAAAGGTTGTCCTATATATAAACCCTTCGTCCGCCCGAGCTCACTCTGATTTTCCCCTTTCCCCTCTCCTCTCTGTTCTTCCCCTCTTCCTCAAGCTCATCACACATTTTGCCCAAATTTTTTCAAGATTTGAAGGCCCCCATCCATTCAAGTGATCACATAGGTAAGCAACTTTGTCCTTTCATCTCTCATTGCTAGATTAACTCTTGCAATGCTTTATATAGTGATCAATTTGTGGGTTTTAATAATTTGGGAGGAATTATGTGTGGTAGTTTATTTGATTTATATGCAATTTGAGCTCAAAATAACTCTTAGTTTGCATATGTACAAAATGGACAATATCTTTTGAAGTATCAGGGTTTTGGATAAAAACTCATCTGTTACAAAGGCACTTCATTTTTTTAAATAACCTAAGTATTACCAAATTGAATATAATGATAAAACACACTAATATTAAACATAAGAAAAAATAATCACCGAAAAATCTAATTTTAAGTTAAAGTTATTCACAAACTAGTGATTCACACAAATTTCAAATAATTCAAATTTAAACTATTCAAATTTGAAAACTACTAGCACTAATAGAAAGTTTGTAATTTTTTGTACCTAAAGCAAAAATATTCACAAAGAAACTCTAAATACAGCAAAAACCAACTCACAAATAAATAAAAGGAAATAAATAAGCAGAAAAGAAAAATGAAAAAAACCGCCCACTAGACCACAACGACCTGCATACGACTAGAAACCCAACCTGTAGTTGGGCCAGGATGCAGGCCCGCAAGGCCCAGTAGGCCCATGGGGTAGAGACACAGTTTAGGCCCAGAAGCCTGCTTTAGAGAGGAGCTCGAAGGAGCAGCCGTGGCTGCATTTATAAACTAGTGCGACTGCCCTTCGCTCGGCGAGGTGGGACTAAACTTTGTGCACTGTGGGGTGGCAGCACACCCCCTTTAGTACTGGGTCGTGGCTCCAACCGGTACTAAAGGGGTCTTTAGTACCGGTTGCAGCCATGACCGGTACTAAAGGGGTCGCTTCCCGCCGCTTGGGCTGGCCAAATTTGACCTTTAGTACCGGTTGGTGGCTCCAACTGGTATGAAAGGCCCCTCCTATATAAACAACACTTACGAATTTCATCAGTTTTCATCTCTTCCTCTGCTTCTTCTCCTCTGCCCCGTCGCCGCCCCCATCCCCGTTCGCCGGTAGTCGCGCCGTCCCCGTCGCCTCCCGTCTCCATCCTCGTCGTTGCCGCCCGTCGCCGCCCCCGTCGCCTCGCCGGTGAGCTCCTGCCCCGCCATGGCCACACACACACACACTGTTAGTTATAAAAATGTTAGTAATTTTTATGTTTTTAGTTATAGAAATGTTAGAAATTTTCTGTTTTTTAGTTATAGAAATGTTAGAAATGTTAGTTATATAGAAATTTTAGAAATTTTATAAATGTTAGTTTTAGCTAGATGAATTAGATTAATGTCAAATTCTTAAACGATGATCGATGTTATAGATGCATATAGAATTTTGACATATGCAATGATATCATTTTTTAAAGTTTTATATAAGAAATCACAATCCAATTATTTAAAAAATGTTACGTTTGCATATAGTATTTGTTCTCGACGATGCCCGGCCTGCATCCTCGCCATCGACCTGTTCGCAATGATGTCCTGCTTCAGTGGACCCATGTCCAGGACTGGGTTCCGCCGGGCTGGCACTTGGAGGTGCTATCTTCAGGGGCGCGCCGCTTGATGAGGAACCCGACCCCGGGTCCCGTCGTCGACCCCGAGCTCCTTTGGTGGCGTTAGCGTGGGCCACTTTTGGTGCGGAGGGAGCCGGCCCCACCGGAGGTGGTACGTCGTTGTGTCAGGGAGGAGGACGAGCACGTCCGTCGCTACATGGCTGCTATGGGCGTTAGGTTCTCCAATACCTGGCAGGTTCTTCGGGGATCTCACCTGAGCTATGATCCTGTGATGGTTCCTTCTCTTTGGGTGTCCACCGCCCGCGCCTTAGGAACCGCGAGTGAACTAGATTATTCTGTAGTATTCGATCTTTATTAGCTAGCTATGTATTTGATATATAATATTGGAGACGATGTATCCGAGATTATATATATTATTTGAGATGATGTATTCGAGATTATATATATTATTTGAGATGATGTATTCGAGATTATATATATTATTCGATAATATTCGAGACGATCTATTCGAGATTATATTCGATGATGCATATTATGTACTACGATTCAGTTTTTCCTTATTGATTGCATGTATGCACTGTAATTTGAATACTAAATTGTTTTATATTTCTTCTGGATTAGTTAAATAAAAGCTATGGCGGACAATACCGACAAAGAAGGAGAAGAGTCCCTATTCGAGATTATACGCTCCCCTGGCCGACCAGATGATCAGAATGAAGAAGATGACGACTCCCAATATCTTAACAATACCGGGGAGGGTGATATGATATTCGATCGGTACGAGCGAATTGATGAAGTCCAGAACTATGATTATGATGATGAAGAAAATGTTGATCTTGAAATAACAGAGACCGGCAAGGTATATTTATATAAGAAGGCATCTGGTGATCATCACATGTTTTAAATGATTTGAAGATATATTAACCAATCGATCTTTCTTCTTTCAGCCCTCCGGATCGAGCAAATCAGCTAGCAGGACAGTGCGAGGCCCGGCCAAAAAGTTGAAGCCGGGCGTAAAGTACAACATCGATGCCATCAAAACTGATGGATAAGAAATCTTGCCTAAGAAGAATGCGAACAAGTTCGTTCGTTAGTGCGGAGTTCTTGTGAAGGACCAACTCCCGATCTCCATGCAAGAATGGAAAAAAGCCAGCAAAGCAACGTCCAGATCTTACTTGGGTCAATGAAAGAGCAAAAGATCTACTTTGGGAATCTCTCATGGAACATTTCACCCTACCAGATCATTTCACAGATGCAGATGTGCAGAAAGTGAAGGCCACTGCTCTTAGGAAGATGGCAGTTGCATTCAACAACCACAAGAAAAGTATATGGGCCAAGTACGCCGATGGAGGAAAGAAGACTCCAGAATTCACAGGAACACTAGAGAAGCAAAGAGAGCACTGGCCCGATTTCGTGAAATTCAAGGAATCAGAATTATCTAAGGAATGGTTGAGAGTAAGCCAATGCCGCAAAAAAGGAGCAGTTCCATAAACTGGGGCCAGGTGGCTACGCGGTGGCAATGCCTAAGTGGGATAAGTCTGAGCAAGAGATGGTGGATGCAGCGGTCACTCCAGTTACATTGAGCTGCCCCCCAGGAGCTGAGGACGAGTTACTTGTTGCACTAGAAGAGGCCCGAACAGGGGTGTTCATGCCCAACAGAGAGAACGACGAGCTTACGCGTGCCCTGGGAAATCCTGAACACCTAGGAAGAACACGAGGCAAAGGCATTGTTCCGTGGTATGAGGGGTTTGCGGACTGGAATGCCGACTACAAAAGCCGTGCGAGAAGGAAGATGGAGGAGGATAAGAAGAGGAAGCTGGAGGAGGAGCAGTGGAAGTAGGAAGCAGAACGCCTTAAAGGCCTAGAATCAAAGCACGCAGAGTTGGCACTCCAATTCCAGCGGTAGAAGCAGCAAATCGACTCACTTAGCCAAGAAAGGGGGTCTCAGCAGTGGCAGCAGCTAGCGGATGATCTAGCATTGGATATCACCGTCCCATCCGTACTGAGAAGCAGCGTGGGTTCCGCCCCGGGTGAGGCATAGCTGTTGGATAGATACCCTGTGGATGACATCATGGAGAGCACTAATTGTGAGCTACACTTCAAAATGAAGAACATATCCATGAAGGTGGCGGACGCCATTGCTTATACAAATTCCCCCGAAGCAACCTTCCATTGCAACCCGATTCCAGCTGGCTATGCTCGTGTCGTGGTTGATGAATTGGTGGACCCATATTCCGGGCTAGAGCTTGACATTCCTGGAGGTGACAAGGAGCACACACTGGGAGAGGCCAAACATCGTATCATCCTATGGAGAAAGGATTGCATCATCTTTCCAAGGTCACCGACACCGCGTCAGCCGACTCCTCCTCGAAGTCCGCCACCGTGTCAGCAATCTCCCGCTCCTCCAAGTGATCATCAACCACCGCCTCAGCACAGTCCTGCTCCTTCAAGCCTGCCAACGCGTCAGGCAACTCCTCCTCCTCCAAGTTCGGTGATACGTCTCCAACATATCTATAATTTTTGATTGTTCCATGCTATTATATTATCTGTTTTGGATGTTTAATGGGCTTTAATATGTAGTTTTATATTATTTTTGGGACTAACCTATTAACCGGAGGCCCAGTGCCAGTTGCTATTTTTTTTGCCTATTTCAGTGTTTCACAGAAAAGGAATATCAAACAGAATCCAAATGGAATGAAACCTTCACGAGGATCTTTTTTGGAACAAACGCAATCCAGGAGACTTGGAGTGGAGGTCAAGGAAGCAACGAGGCGGCCACGACGTAGGGCGGCGCGCCCCCACCCTCGTGGGCCCCTCTTAGCTCCACCGACCTACTTCCTTCACCTATATATACTCTTATACCCTGGAAACATCCAGGGGAGCCACGGAACCACTTTTCCATTGCCGCAACCTTCTGTACCCGTGAGATCCCATATGGGGACCTTTTCCGCTGATCTGCCGAAGGGGGATTCCATCACGGATGGCTTCTACATCAACACCATAGCCTCTCCGATGATGTGTGAGTAGTTTACCACAGACCTTCGGGTCCATAGTTATTAGCTAGATGGCTTATTCTCTCTCTCTTTAGTTCTCAATACAAAGTTCTCCTCGATGTTCTTGGAGATCTATTCGATGTAATTCTTTTTGCGGTGTGTTTGTCGAGATCCGATGAATTGTGGGTTTATGATTAAGATTATCTATGAACAATATTTGATTCTTCTCTAAATTCTTATATGCATGATTTGATATCTTTGCAGGTCTCTTCGAATTATCCATTTAGTTTGGCCTACTAGATTGATATTTCTTGCAATGGGAGAAGTGCTTAGCTTTGGGTTCAATCTTGCGGTGTCCTTTCCCAGTGACAGCAGGGGCATCAAGGCACGTATTGTATTGTTGCCATCGAGGATAAAAAGATGGGGTTTATATCATATTGCTTGAGTTTATCCCTCTACATCATGTCATCTTGCCTAATGCGTTACTCTATTCTTATGAACTTAATACTCTAGATGCATGCTAGATAGCGGTCGATGTGTGGAGTAATAGTAGTAGATGCAGAATCGTTTTGGTCTACTTTACACAGACGTGATGCCTATGTTCATGATCATGCCTAGATATCATCATAACTATGCGCTTTTCTATCAATTGCTTGGCAGTAATTTGTTCACCCACCGTAATATATGCTCTCTTGAGAGAAGCCACTAGTGAAACCTATGGCCCCCGGGTCTACTTTACATCATATAAGTTTCCGATCTACAATTCTAGTTTACTATTTATTTGCAATCTTTACTTTTCAATCTATACAAAAAATACCAAAAATATTTATCTTATTATCTTTATCATATCTCACTTTTTCAAGTGGTTGTTAAGGGATTGACAACCCCTTTATCGCGTTGGTTGAGAGTTTCTTGTTTGTTTGTGCAGGTACTAGGCGACTTGCATGTAGTCTCCTACTGGATTGATACCTTGGTTCTCAAAAACTGAGGGAAATACTTACGCTACTTTGCTGCATCACCCTTTCCTCTTCAAGGGAAAACCAATGCATGCTCGAGAGGTAGCAAGAAGCATTTCTGGCGCCGTTGCCGGGGAGAGTTGCACCAAGTCAAGTCAAGATTTGATCTCCCGTCAACTAGCCATTTCTGGCGCCGTTGCCGGGGAGATCTACACTCAAGCCAATACATACCAAGTACCCATCACAAACTCTTAACCCTCACACCATTTGCCTCTCGTTTTCCTCTCCCCCACTTTACCCTTGCCGTTTTATTCGCCTCTTTCCCGTTTTCCTTTCTTTCACCATGGCCGAATCGAAAAGAGGTAAGGGTTCTCTCCCAAGTTCTAGTACTTTGGATAGACCCTCTGTCCTTTCTAAGCTCATAAATAATGATGCTATGGAAAGACCTACCGGGGTTATCAATGAGAGTTTGGATAATTTCGATGAAGATGATCCTGGAATTTTTCGTTATTTGCTTGATGAGTCTTTGAAAGACGCTTGGGATAGGTTATTAAGGATCCGAGCTAGCTATGTGCCCCAATATCAAATTGAGATATACCTAAAAAGCTTTTATGTTGGCTCACCCTCTTCATTCAAGCAAGTTTTAGATTCTATTTTTGAAGAAGGTTTTCTTGAGGGGGATGCCATAGATACCTATGAAAAGATGAAAACTATATTTGGGTACTCCATGAGTGAGAGGGTTGAACCCACCTCTCTTTTGTGCTTTTATCAAAATGAAATTATCAAAGAGATGAAGGCTAGCTTAGATGCAAATTTTCATAGCGTGCTTAATCTTTCTTCCACCATTAATGGCCATGTGCTTTCTCAAAATAGAAAGATAAATGCTATAGATAAGAATTTTTCTCTTTTCTTTCCCAACACCAAAGATGACAATACCTAGATCTATTCTTGTTTTTATGCCTAGCTAGGGGCGTTAAACGATAGCGCTTGTTGGGAGGCAACCCAATTTTATTTTTGTTCCTTGATTTTTGTTCCTGTTTATTCATAAATAAATCATATATCCTATGTTATCATTGTGTTTTTTATGGTTTAATTAGTGTTTGATCCAAGTAAAGCCTTGAGGATCTTCTTGGATGATTGTCGTTTGATCTTGCTGAAAAACAGAAAGTATGCACTCACGAGAATAATTTTCGTTTTTTACCAGTGAGCGATAAAATAGCAATTCCAACTGCAGTGGATAACTATAGAAATTATTTAGTATTACCTAATTTCTCAGGAGTTTTTGAGTTACAGAAGTATTCTAAACCTACAGATTTCTACAGACTGTTCTGTTTTTGACAGATTCTGTTTTTCGTGTGTTGTTTGCTTATTTTGATGAATCTATGGCTAGTATCAGGGGGTATGAACCATAGAGAAGTTGGAATACAGTAGGTTTAACACCAATATAAATAAAGAATGAGTTAATTAAAGTACCTTAAAGTGGTGGTTTTCTTTCTTATACTAATGGAGCTCATGAGATTTTCTGTTGAGTTTAGTGTTGTGAAGTTTTCAAGTTTTTGGGTAAAGATTTGATAGATTTTGGAATAAGGACTGGCAAGAGCCTAATCTTGGGTATTCCCAAGGCACCCCAAGTTAAAATTCAAGGACAACCAAAAGCCCAATATTGGGGATGCCCCGGAAGGCATCCCCTCTTTCGTCTTCGTCTATCGGTAACTTTACTTGAGGCTATATTTTTATTCATCACATGATATGTGTTTTGCTTGGAGCGTCTTGTATGATTTGAGTCTTTGCTTTTTAGTTTACCACAATCATCCTTGCTGTACACACCCTTTTGGAGATACACACATGAATTGGAATTTATTAGAATACTCTATGTGCTTCACTTATATCTTTTGAGCTAGAGAATTTTGCTCTAGTGCTTCACTTATATCTTTTTAGAGCACGATGGTGGTTTTATTTTATAGAAATTACTGATCTCTCATGCTTCACTTATATTATTTTGAGAGTCCTTTACAACAGCATGGTAATTTTCTTTGGTTATGAAATTAGTCCTAATATGATAGGCATCTAAGATGGGTATAATAAAAACTTTCATATAAAGTTCATTGAATACTATGAGAAGTTTGATACTTGATGATTGTTTTGAGATATGAAGATGGTAATATTAAAGTCATGCTAGTTGAGTAGTTGTGAATTTGAGAGATATGCTTTATTTATTGATTGTCTTCCTTATGAGTGGTGGTCAGGGACGAGCGATGTTCTTTTCCTACCAATCTATCCCCCATAGGAGCATGCACGTAGTACTTTGTTTCGTTAACTAATAGATTTTTGCAATAAGTACGTGAGTTCTTTATGACTAAAGTTGAGTCCATGGATTATACGCACTCTCACCCCTCCACCATTGCTAGCCTCTCTAGTACCACACAACTTTCGCCGGTACCATAAACCCACCATATACCTTCCTCAAAACAGCCAGCATACCTACCTATTATGGCATTTCCATAGCCATTCTGAGATATATTGCCATGAAACTTTCCACCGTTCCATTTATTATGACACGCTTCATCATCGTCATATTTCTTTGCATGATCATGTAGTTGACATCGTATTTGTGGCAAAGCCACCATTCATAATTTTAGACATGTCACTCTTGATTCATTGCACATACCGGTACATCGCCGGAGGCATTCACATAGAGTCATATTTTCTTCTAAGTATCGAGTTGTAATTCTTGAGTTGTAAGTAAATAAAAGTGTGATGATATTCATTATTAGAGCATTGTCTCATGTGAGGAAAGGATGATGGAGACTATGATTCCCTCACAAGTCGGGATGAGATTCTGGACAAAAAAAGAGACCATAAAAAGATAAAAAGTCCCAAATAAAAAATGAGAGAAAAAGAGAGAAGGGGCAATGCTACTATCCTTTTTCCACACTTGTTCTTCAAAGTAGCACCATGATCTTCATGATAGAGAGTCTCCTATTTTGTCACTTTCATATACTAGTGGGAATTTTTCATTATAGAACTTGGCTTGTATATTCCAATGATGGGCTTCCTCAAAATGCCCTAGGTCTTCATGAGCAAGCGAGTTGGATGCACACCCACTTAGTTTCTTTTGTTGAGCTTTCATACACTTATAGCTCTAGTGCATCCGTTGCATGGCAATCCCTACTCACTCACATTGATATCTATTGATGGGCATCTCCATAGCCCGTTGATACGCCTAGTTGATGTGAGACTATCTTCTCCTTTTTGTCTTCTCCACAACCACCATTCTATTCCACCTATAGTGCTATGTCCAATGGCTCACTGTCGTGTCAAAACCGGCGGATCTCGGGTAGGGGGTCCCGAACTGTGCGTCTAGGCCGGATGGTAACAGGAGGCAAGGGACACGAAGTTTTACCCAGGTTCGGGCCCTCTCGATGGAGGTAAAACCCTACGTCCTGCTTGATTAATATTGATGATATGGGTAGTACAAGAGTAGATCTACCACGAGATCAGAGAGGCTAAACCCTAGAAGCTAGCCTATGGTATGATTGTTGTTGTGTATGTTGTCCTACGGACTAAAACCCTCCGGTTTATATAGACACTGGATAGGGTTAGGGTTACATAGAGTCGGTTACAATGGTAGGAGATCTACATATCCGTATCGCCAAGCTTGCCTTCCACGCCAAGGAAAGTCCCTTCCGGACACGGGACGGAGTCTTCAATCTTGTATCTTCATAGTCCAGGAGTCCGGCTGAAGGTATAGTTCGGCTATCCGAACACCCCCTAATCCAGGACTCCCTCAGTAGCCCCTGAACCAGGCTTCAATGACGACGAGTCGCGCAGATTGTCTTCGGCATTGCAAGGCGGGTTCCTCCTCCAAGTACTTCATAGAAGATTTTGAACACAAAGATAGTGTCCGGCTCTGCAAAATAAGTTTCCACATATTGCCATAGAGAGAATAATATTTACACAAATCTAATCTGCTGACGTATTCCGTAGTGTGACACACCACGGCCAAGCCTTTATCCGAGTCGTTTTCATTATCCCACCTCAGCGCGTCATGCGAGGCGGTTTCCTTGGCACGTCTTGTTAAAGCAGAGATCGTGTCCCCTTATTCCGGGATTCTCATCAATACGGGCGTGGGTAACCCAACCGCTTCTAGGACTCCTAGATTATAGGCAAGTCCAAACGGACACGGAGAGGACGCTTGATATTCACCCTCTTTATAAAGGGACAAGGCTTTTATTTTTCCCTCCCGTGCTCAATCGAATCCTTCCCCCACCTCAAGCTCAAGCGCCCAAAGTTCAGGTCAGGTGCTCCGAACCTTCAGTCATGTCCGGATCTAGCCTTCAAGGCCGATGGGTGCCTTCCTCCGTCATGGAAGAAGACATCAAAAAGTTGAGGGAGGCCAGATATCTGACCGCCGAGATTTTGCATCGGCTGCCTCCCCGAGGGCAGGCCGTCCCTACCCCCGAACCCAACGAGAACGTCGTGTTCGTCTCCCACTTCCTCCGAGGTCTAGGCCTTGCTCTGGATCCTTTCGTCAGGGGTTTGATGTTTTATTACGGGCTAGACTTCCATGATCTAGCTCCGGACTCCTTTCTTCATATCACGACATTTATTGTCGTGTGCGAGGCCTTCCTCCGGGTTACCCCTCACTTTGGCCTATGGCTCAAGACCTTTGAAGTGAAGCCGAAGATGATCGAGGGGCAACATGCAGCGTGTGGAGGTGCCTCAATACGCAAGATGACGGGAGCTCCGTGGCCCAAAGGTTCCATCCCAGAGGTGTCTGAATTGTGGCAACAGGAGTGGTTCTACATCACGGCTCCTAGAAGTGCCAAGTGGGCGGCCGCCCCTGTTTTCCGCTCGGGCCCTCCACCACAACTGATGTCATGGATCAGCAGAGGTCTGAGCTGGGGTCCAGCCAAGGACGTGCCTATACTGCAAAGCCGCATTCGAGATCTCTTCAATGGAGATTTCAGTTTGGTTGCGGTAATACAAGTTATGCTGGTTCGTCAAGTCCAGCCTTGCAAACGCCGGCCTCTTCGCCTATGGGAGTTCAATCCCGAGGGACCGCGTGTCATTCAAAATTTCTCTCGGCCTGACGCACGAGGAGATGTACAAGTCATTCTTCGGACCTCAGGTGGAGTGTCCGGAAATCACCGAGGACGTGGGCCTGAGTAGTAACCGCGCCGCCGAACAGGTAAGGCATCTTCCGGCCGAACATACTATCTCTCCTTTGTTACGAAGTTATTTCTGAGAGGTTCGCTTTTTGACCAGGACTGGCTAACAAAGGCGAAGTTGATTCGGTGTTCGGCCCCCCTCCCTGAGGGTTTGGAAAATCCGGTATTGGAAAAGATGCTCCAGACCGCACCTTGCCCGAGCCCTTGAAGGAAGATACTGTGGAGGATAATGCGGGCGGACGCGGGCCCCCAACGCTGCCCATTCTAGCCGAGGGAGCGAGCGTCTCCATGAAGGAAGACGACCAGAAGAGGAAAAGGACTGCGCCCGGGGATTCGGAAGCCGAAGCTTCCAAACGGGAGAAGAAGTCTCCCACAGAGGGTCCTACCTTGGGGGGCGCCGTTGCCGCACAAAGTCCGCGGGGGGATCAATTCTCCCGCGAGTCGTAAGTGACCCGAAATACTTTAATAGTACAGATATGCCATCTTTTTCTTCTGAGAAATATAACCACCGCATATATTTGCAGTTCGGGCCTTAGCCCCTCTCAAATGAGCTCGTCTTCGGGGGATCTTCTTCCAGAGATGATGGAGAGCGAAACGCCTCCTCCGGACTCCTCCGCTCCAGAAGCGGGCGACCCTGAAGTGTCGTCGCGGAGGGCCTCTCCGAGTCCGGTGAGGCCAGAAGATAATCCCATTGACCCCCGAAGCTCCCAGTGTCCGGCTCCCGAAGAGAGCAGACAAAAGAGTCCGGCACCGTCTAGTGTGCGATCGGATGTTCTGAGGGAGTTGGTGGGGCGAGCGGCCATCTCAGATGAACACCGTGTGCTGATGAATACGGTGATGGAGAGAATATCGTCCGCCGAAAGCGGATTGCATGAAGCTTTTATGAGTCTACTGACAGGCTTTGAGGTACGTAAAAGAATGTATGATAGTCCTGCACATGCTAGGTGTGCCCTGTGTAGATAGTAGCCCCTGAGACTCTGGTTGTCGTCGGAAACGACGACGAACAGAGGATCATATTCCCAGGTAATAACCATACTGCCTCTATGTGCAGGTGATGGAAGCTCCGGTGGCTAGCCGGACTAGCGAGTTTGCCCATTTAGAACGGCAGTTGGATGCGGCAGACGCCGACATCGAGCTTGTTAACAAAAGGCTTGACGAGGCACAGGGTAAGTGTCATTATCTGGTAAACGTCACATAGGAAGAGCAGCATGATGCCAGTATCTTTAATATGTTGTGACTGCAGATGGAGCTGCCACTGTTGAAGCCTTGCGGGCAGAACTTGCCCGAGCCAAGGAACAAGCGAGGTTGGGTAATGCGGCTGCTTTGAAGGCGGCCGAAGAGTTGCAAGCCGAGAAGGCCGCACATGGCGAGAGCCGAGACAAGATGGCCAAGATGGCCATAGAATTAAAAGCCGCCGCCGACCGTTGCCGGGTTCTTGAAAAGGAAAAACCAGGCGAAGGCATCGGACCTTGAGAAGGCTGCTGCGACGAGAAAAGACCTCCGCTCTGCTATGAGGGCAAAGAAGGAGGAGCTGCGGGAAGCCGGGGATATTGTAGCTGGGAAATCCTTTATGTTGCGGAGGAAGTTCGGAGATCCACGGTATGCCCCTCTGGATCGGCTGTGGAGTTCGGAGGATGTATATGGATTTGGCGGCGAGCGCTGCCGATGCGGCCAAGTATTTCCAGGGTCAGACGGACCGTGAAGTAGACCAGCTGTTTTGGAGACAATTCCATTCTCCCGAGCGTCCGCTTTCATTGACTGACCAATTAGCCGAATGGGCCGAACTAAATAGGTTGTCCGGACTCTCCATGAGGTCTGTTGTGGATCAGCTATGGCCGGAAAGGTCAAAACCGAACAGCTATTTCAGCTTGGTGCAGCAGTTCCTTGACGTGGTGCCGCGCATTAATGCGATGAAGAGGTCGGCGTGCATAGAGGGCGCACGGATGGCCTTTGCCCGTGTTAAGGCAATACTGGGCGGAGATGGATGCTACCAATGTTGCAGCGCGGATTCGGCCATAGGTCGAAAGGCTGCTGAGCACTACTTTGAAGAAGTTCTTGAGGGTGCCCGTTTGATAGAGACCCAGTGCTCAAAAAATATTATGTTTGAGTGATATGTAATCTCATTGTAAGCGAAAATGCTTTTATAAATTTTTATAAGGCTATTTTTATACTTTTGCCTGAAAGTAATATGATGCCTCCTGGGCGGCCGTTTATGTATACATGTGTATAACCTGAAAGATTGCAGTCGTCGGCTTCAACCCCCACGCATATAATGCGGAGGTGCTCGCAAAAACACGCGTTCACACTTAACCCAACGTCTTGGTCCTATTAAGGAGGTGATAGCGGAGCGAGCGAGGCAACCGACTATAATGCTTTAGCACTTTCACTTAGCCATAGGAGTTTGATAGTGGGGCTACTAGATAGCCCCTGGTGGCTCCGCACTCTCCCGATCCGGGTGCGTACATGCCTGGCCGGAAAACGGCCCTTCGTTAAGGCGGAGGAATTCTAACATTCCCACAGGTCATCGAGTGGTTGACCAGTCTCACGCTATATCATGACAGTCAGTTTTCGGCTTTCTCTACTGAGGTGCTCGTCCGGATGAACCAGGGCACAATCGCAGTAGTTCTCCTGGTGCTACCTTAGCCGGTAAAGCGGAACGTAAGGCACCAAAACGCAGGAGCCGGGCAAACCCAACATTTGACCAAAGACAATGATTCGGAGCTGATGCATATAGAGCCAAACTCGCGACGCCGAACACTCCCTAAGGTATTCGGTCTTTGTGGTATAAACCGGGCATGAAGAATGGCCTTTCTAAGAAGCCCCTTGTGTCCAGGTACGTGCATTGTTCTGGCGTGGCCACATGCCAAGATGTCAGCATCCTACTCAACAGTGGATATGTATCAACAAGAGACAGTAAAAAAGGTTTACGCAGGGTCTTAATCTAAAAAGAATCCTTGGGTCGGGTCCCTGCTGCACGTCTGCGCCTGTGTCTCCATTGTGCCGTATCCTGGACGGGTGTAGCATGATGATCATCTGTAAAAGAGAGGAATTTAGGTAAAAAGGTTGTCGTGCAAAAGGATAGTTTTCTAAAGAAACCATGTATAATTCAAGATAAGAAGAAATCGCCACTCGTCTGCGTGCGTTGAGCCCCTTGTACTTTTGAAAGATAGGGGTGTGACCGTTTATTCGATATGAGTAGAGGCGCCGGACTTGATTAGTTGTGACTGAGGTCTTGACGACCTATTGGATGCTTTTGCTGGTCCGGGCGCCTTTATTGTGCGGCTGCCAAGGCAGCCTCACTCTCTTCGGCGCGCAGAGATCGCTTGATACTTCTGTGCACTGAAATGATGCCACGAGGACCGGGCATCTTGAGTGTTAGGGAGGCGTAGTGTGGTATTGCATTAAAGCGAGCGAAAGCTTCGCGTCCGAGTAGTGCTTGATAGCCACTTTTAAACGGAGCGACGTGGAAAGTTAAATGCTCACGACGGAAGTTATCGGGGGAGCCGAATATAACTTGTAGTAGGAGGGAGCCCGTACAACGAGCCCCTGGGCCTGGCGTTACTCCTTTAAAGGTAGTATTGCTATGGCGAATTTGTGTTGGGTCTAACCCCATCCCGCGGATTGTATCTTGATATATTAGGTTTAGGCTACTGCCGCCATCCATCAAGACTCGTGTGAAGTGGTATCCGCCAATTACTGGGTCTAATACCAGGGCAGCCCGTCCTGCATACCGGGTACTTGATGCGTAATCGCGATGGTCGAAGGTGATCGGTTGGGACGACCAGTGGCGGGACTTCACGGTGACAGGCACTTGGGTATATTTTTCAGGGAGTGCCGCATTGTTTTTTCTCTTGATCACGTGTAACACGTTTACTGTCTTGACTTCGGGTGGAAATTTCTTTTGTCCCCCCTTGTCTTGCTTGGGAGGGTCGTCCTCGTCTTCACTTGGTGTATCCTCCCCCTTGTGTATGGCGTTAAGCTTGCCGGACTGCTTGAAGACCCAACATTCTCTGTGGGTATGATTAGCAGGTTTGCTAAGGGTACTATGGATCTGACATACTTGGTCCAGGATTTTGTTGAGGTTGGACAGTTCATCCCTGGTGCCTTCGGAGGGCGGCTTTTGGTTTGACCGAGGGACTTTGAATCCGGTGTTTGCTGTCGTGCCCTTCATGTTGTCTTCTTTATTCCGGCGTTTGTTATTGCTATTGCACCGTGATTTCCCATTTCCATCTCTAACTTCAGATGTACTGGGGTCGCTAGTGCTGCATCTGGCTAGCCAGTTGTCCTCACCCGCGCAAAAGCGGGTCATGAGGTTATTTAATGCGGCCATCATTCTCGGCTTGTTTTGGCCGAGGTGTCTGGTGAGCCATTCGTCGCGGACGCTGTGCTTGAAAGCCGCTAAGGCTTCGGCATCCGGACAGTCAACAATCTGGTTCTTTTTAGTAAGAAACCTATTCCAAAGCTTTCGGGCTGACTCTCCGGGTTGTTGAGTTATGTGACTCAGGTCGTCCGCATCCGAAGGTCGCACATACGTCCCTTGAAAGTTTGCCCGAAAGGCGTCTTCGAGCTCTTCCCAACTTCCAATGGAGCTTTCGGGGAGGCCTTTGAGCCAGTGACGAGCTGGCCCTTTGAGTTTGAGAGGTAAGTACTTGATGGCATGGAGATTATCCCCTCGAGCCATATGTATATGGAGGATATAGTCCTCAATCCAGACCCCAGGGTCTGTTGTTCCGTCGTATGCCTCTATGTTTACGGGCTTGAATCCCTTTGGGAATTCGTGGTCCAGCACCTCATCGGTGAAACATAGGGGGTGTGCGGCACCCCTGTAGCTGGGTGTGCTGTGTTGTGCGGATGTTTATTGTGTTGCATTGTATGCTGGGGCGCGCTTGCGTGGTCCATAGATGGATCTTGTTGCACCGTCCTTTGGGTGCGAGCCCTCACATGGGTCGCATGTTGTATTGTGAGCGGCGTTGCATGCCGTTCTGCGGTGGTAGAGGGGTCGTTTATCCGACCGGGTGGCTGCTTTGATATTTGGTTGTGGGGGGTCTGAGGCCTCCTCATCGAATTCGGGTAGCAGCTTCCGCTTTGGGTAGCTCTTGGAGGGGAGATTGTCACCGTACCTTGCTACAGTGTTGAGTATCTTGCTCCATCTGAATTGGAGCGTGTCTTGCGCGGCCTTGAGCCTTCGCTTCTGCTTTTTAAGGCTCCTCGCGGTGGAAACGAGCCTTTTACGGGCATTCTGCTGCTCCGGGTGCCTGTCCGGCGTTATGTCGTCCGGACCATTATCCCTGATAGGATTTGTTTGTTCAGTTTGATTATCCGGATTGCCGTTGTTCGGCAGCGGTTCGCCCTGCTCCAGCGCTGGGTCTGTGTGATCGCTATTTCTGTCAAGGCGGGTTTTGGGGCGGCGCTTGCATCGCCGCTTTGACTGCTTTTCGAGAAAACAATCCTTCTGTGCGTCCCTCCGCTCCTCGTCGTCATCTTTTGGTGCGTCCACCATGTATACGTCGTATGACGAGGTGGCGCTCCAGGGCTCAATAGGCGCTAGTTCTTTATCATCTCCTTCATTGGCGTCCATACCGTCAATGTCATCGGAGTCGAAGTCGAGCATGTCGGTTAAATCGTCGACGGTGGCTACCAAGTGGGTGGTGGGTGGGCTTTGAACTTCTCCATCGTCCGAATCCCAACCATGCTGACCGTAGTCCGGCCAGGGCTCTCCTGATAGAGAGAGAAACTCCAGTGTCTTCAGAATATCGCTGAAGGGCGAGTGCTGAAAGATGTCCGCGGTAGTAAACTCCATGACCGGCGCCCAATCGGATCTGATTGGCACGGGCGCGGGGGGTTCGGAGTCCGGAGAGGAGTCCGGCTCCTCGGAGTCACGAGTCTCGCGGAGTGCAGGGCTGGTGTTCGGCTCGATCACCGTTGGGATCTCAACCCCCGAGGCGGCGTCCAACCGCCCGTCCTCGATCGGTGCGGCCGGCTCCGAACTAGGGGTCGGAGCCGACGCGGGTGCGGCCTCTAGGGCACTGTTCGGCGGCAGAGCTAGATCATGCTCGTCGTGACAGTGCGGCACGCTCGGCAGTGGTTCAAATCCATCAAAGATCAAGTCCCCGTGGATGTCGGCCGTGTAGTTTAAAATTCTGAATCTGACCTGACGGCCAGGGGCGTAGCTTTCGATCTGCTCTAGATGGCCAAGTGAATCGGCCCGCGGTGCGAGGCCGCCAAAGACGAAGATCTGTCCGGGGAGGAAGGTCTCACCCTGGACTGCATCGCCATTGATGATCGTAGGAGCCATCGGGCCTGAAGGCGACGGCACAGAGGAACTCTCAATGAAAGCACCAATGTCGGTGTCAAAACCGGCGGATCTCGGGTAGGGGGTCCCGAACTGTGCATCTAAGGCGGATGGTAACAGGAGGCAGGGGACACGATGTTTTACCTAGGTTCGGGCCCTCTCGATGGAGGTAATACCCTACGTCCTGCTTGATTGTTCTTGATGATATGAGTATTACAAGAGTTGATCTACCACGAGATCAGAGAGGCTAAACCCTAGAAGCTAGCCTATGGTATGATTGTTGATGTGTATGTTGTCCTACGGACTAAAACCCTCCGGTTTATATAGACATCGGAGAGGGTTAGGGTTACATAGAGTCGGTTACAATGGTAGGAGATCTGATCATCCGTATCTTCAAGCTTGCCTTCCACGCCAAGGAAAGTCCCTTCCGGATGCGGGACAGAGTCTTCAATCTTGTATCTTCATAGCCCAGGAGTCCGGCGGAAGGTATAGTTCGGCTATCCGAACACCCCCTAATCCAGGACTCCCTTAGGCACGTTCGTCCAATTTCTTCGGGCGAGCAGTTTTTCACCGTGGCTATAAATACCCCTCCTTCCCTTCCTCACTTCTTTTACTCCGCTCGATCTCTCTCCAGCTCGAGCTTCTCAAACCCTAGCGCCGCCACTACTTCATCGTCGCCGTGAGGAAGAGCTTCACTGCCTCGACCTCGTCGCCGACGTACTCGCGCCGACCGCGGAAATCTTCACTCCGCTGTCGCCGTAGTCGTCTTCCTCCGCCAAGTTAGGGCGTGGAAGATCTGCACAGACAAACTTCACATCTCCTCACTCCAGTTCGTCGTGTTCTTCGTCTAGGGTAATTAAAAGTTACTTTTACTACCCTCGTTGATTCGAATGATTATCTTCAAAATCTTTAAAGGTGTTTTTCTTCATAGATTCACACACTAAACACCTCACAGGTCATCTGTTCTTGATTCGTTTCTCTAAGCCATGTTTTTCTTCAAGATTCCTCAAATGTGTGGATTTTTAATCTACACATCTCTGGAACCTAAGACAAAGAACGCTTAGTGAAATTCTTCAAGACTCATCTGGTCAAATTCCTCTAACTTGTTCTTTTTACGAAACCTTCTGAGAACGCATATGACCTCTCCAAATTCCTCGCAACTATACTCTGTTCACAGGTACACATGTCAGCTGCTGAATCACTAGGTTCTCGTCAACTTAACTCATTTGCAGCGTTCCTCGAAGAAAAGTTGCATACTTCTTCAGAGAATTCAATTGTTCAAATTCCTCAACTGAAGAAAATGGCTGATGGTAAGAAGCCACAGAAGAGAGGAAAGAGGCCTGAGGTAAATACAGCGTTTGAGATCCCTGATGAAATATATGCTGGGTACTACACACCTTCTGAGGAAACCAAGAATGAGCGCAAAGTGCGCATTCAGAAGATAGAGAGGAGATGGGCAAGAGAGTGGAGAGAATACAGATATGTCACTCCTAAGTACATGAAGAAATTCGCACTCAATCCTCCATGCCCAAGACCTCCATTGGCACCTGGCCAAATCGCTGATCCCACCAGCCTCAAGCGCGGTGAGGACTATCCTGATGAATGGGCCAAGCGCCAAGCCAAGTTGGCTAAGCAAGCTAGAGAAGCAGTGAGGAAATTCAATGAAGACTCTGCTGCTGTTGCTGCCTCTGCTGAGGCCTCTGCTGTCAAGCCAAAGAAGGCTATGTCAAAGAAGCCTGCACGCAAGCCAAGTGTTTCACCAATAATGTCCTCAAGGCCAAGTTCCTCAGCAATACCCTCACGGCCAGAATCCTCAAAGCCCTCACAGCCAATTCCTCATGCTGCTCCTGTTCCTCCAAAGTCCTCAGCTCCTCCGCCAAAGTACTCAGCTGCTCCTGCACCAACTTCAACTCCAATCCTTCCATCTGCATCAGATGTGAAAAAGACCAAGGCTGCAGAGCGTGCTGCAGTAAAGAAAAGGAAAGCATCAGCTACTTCAGATTCTTCAGCTCCAAAAAAAATGAAGCCTATGACAAGTTCATTTGCAAATCCGATTGATGCTGTTCCCATCTCAACCAGGCCATCAAAGGACCTTGTTCCTTTTGATGAAGAATATGTGATCCCCTGCGGATCTGATGAAGAAACTCCTTCCGCTGCTTCGTCTGAACCGTTGGATGAAGAAATTGAAGTGGATGCGCTCCCTTCAACACCTATCATCTCCTCGCCTATGCCTCAGTTCACAGCTAAAGAGGCTGGTGTTGAAGAAATGGAAGATGAAGATGTGGACATTGGCTGCTCCACACCCGTAAACAGTGATGAATTCTGGGAAGTCAGCATCCAAACTCTCCAATGTTCACCCCTCTACAGCAAATTCCTCAGTCCCTCCACACAAACTATACATATCGGCTCTGAAGAAACTCATCCCACTGCATCTGTCCATGAGGAAATTCCAGCCACTAGCGCTGAAGAAACTGCTGCTGCTGAACAACCAATGACGCAGACTGTCACTTAGGAGGCACCAGAAATTCCTCAGCCTGAAGAACCTGCGATTGAGATTCCTGAGGTCGTGATGCAACTCACCGACACTCCTCTGCCGAAGCCAAAGGACCCATTCTCACGCAAGCAAAAGTTCAAGGCTGATGATTTCTTCGGCGAGCACATATTCTTCGAAGATTACAACCCATATAACTCTGCTAGCATTAGGAAGAGGCGTTTCTGGACTGCTAGTCAAGCCAATTTCTATTTCTCAGTGCTGTTCAATAAGGAGAAGATCTTCTACCATGAACATATTCCTCACGTGGATATGGAATCTCTGCCGTGCTTTGCACCAGTCCTCAGTGCTCTTCACGACGCTGGACTGCTAAACTTTTGCTCTGACATCTGCGATTGGAATGAAGAACTGATTCTTCAATTCTATGCAACGCTGCACATCACTGGAGATGCTGAAGATGTGAATTCCTGGGTGTTGGACTGGATGTCTGAAAACACTCACTACACTACACCAGCCTCTAAATTGCTTCGTGCTCTACCACTCAGTCCTCCCCTTGAAGAAGTTCGCTGCATCTACAGTGAACCTGAGCTCACACATCATTACATGCAGGTGCTGATGAAACCTTTGAAGCCAGGTTAGGCACGAAGAACCAAATTCCTCGTGAAGGAATTGCTGTACGTGCCCAGAACTGTCTATCGTATTCTTACAAGGACAATCAGTCCTATCAAAGGCCACGACTCATCTGATGAGGAAATTGTTGGCATCATGAAGAATCTGGTATTCAACATCGTTCATGGCATTCCTGTCAATTATCACGATTTCTTCATGAGGACTATGGCCAATATTGCACTGTCTCCGTTTGAGCTAAAGCCTTATGCACCTTGGATTATGAGATTTCTTAGGACAAGGTCTTCACTCAACTACAAAGCTGATTTCCAGAATCACCTCAGCTACTTGCCCCCAATTGAAGTCCTCAAGCAGACATATTCCTCAGTTGATGGAAAGGGCAAGGCATCAGCTGTAATAGATGAAGGCATTCGTCCATTGGATGGTCAGTTTCGCAAAGCTGCATCTTATTCCATCAATGATGACTCTGCCACATATGACTCTGCCAATGCACCCAAGTCCACTCCTCAAGCCACTGCTCCGCGCGTGATGACTGACCGTGAACTTCTGCTTAGTCTTCACCAGAAGGTGGATCGAAATCACAAATGGGTTAAGCGTCAGTTTGGTTCACTTCTTCACAACATGACTGCCACACACAATGCAGTGAAGAAAAACCACTACTACCTCCATCAAGTCTTCGGTCGCACCTGGGCAATCCTGTCACATCTGTATGGTGAAGAAGATCTAAAGATCATGGGTCTCAAAGAAGATTTTGACTGGTCTGCACCTCCACCGAAGAAATTCAAGAAGGTCAAGGTTCCTTCTCTGGTGGTCAGCTCATATTCTTCATCGCGCGACACTGATGAAAATGAAGACTTGGACGACACTGCGGCAGGCCCTACTACAACAAACGACCCCAACAACGCCGGCGCTCCTTCATCAACTTGATATTCTTCAGGGGCGTTAGTCCTCATATTCGTTCCTTTTGGTCATTTGATGACAAAGGGGGAGAATTTTGAGTTAGTCTTCAAGCGGGTCTTTCTATATGGGCGTTTTTTGTTAAGCTACAACTCTCGTTCTTCTGCGACTTTATTGGATCGAGTTGTAAACTTAAACCCGATGGTGCTCTGATACTCTTGATACGTTTTTTTTGCATGCTTATTCCTCGTTAATATTATTGCACGCATGCTGAATTACATCAGTCACCATATTTCATCATGCATTTCAAATTCTTCACTGTTATATATCAAATGCGTGTATGAATTACAAGATATAGGGGGAGATCTCCATGATTCAACTCTTCAAGTGTGCATTGCTTCAAAAGCAAATTCCTCACTATGCACATCTTCAGGGGGAGTTCTTCTATATCTTGTAATCAAGTTCCACAATATTAGTAGTTACACTTCATATGTTTATCCCCGTTGAAAACTTAACCTATATTGTCATCAATCACCAAAAAGGGGGAGATTGTAAGTGCATCTAGTGCCCCTTAGTGATTTTGGTGTATTGAAGACTTATAGGTTAAGGGACTAATG